>NC_036854.1:30673021-30678840 GCF_002910315.2 Salvelinus sp. IW2-2015 | reverse complement strand
ACAGCTCCACAGCTCCCCCATTCTCACAACTCCACAGCCCCCATCTCCACAGCTCCACGTCCACTCCACAAGCTCTCCACAGCTCTCCCCCAGCTCCCCACTAGACTCCCCATCACACACAGCTCCACAGCTCCCATCTCCCCAGCTCCACAGTCTACAGCTCACAGCTCCCCATCTCCAGCAGCTCCCAGAACCAACAGCTTCCAAAGCTCCCCATCTCCACAGCTCCCATGCAACCACAGCCTCCACACTCCACATCTCCCCAGCTCCAACAGCTCCACAGCTACCCATCTCCACACCTCCCATCATCCAGCTCACGCCACGCTCAACACTCACAGCCCATCTCCACAGCTCCCCACTTTAGCTCTCCGCGCAGCTAGGTCCACCAGCTCCACAGACATCCCCATCTCCCACTCCCCTAAAATCGCCCCTCCACAGCTCCCAGCAAGCTCCACAGCTCACAACCTCCATCCCCCAGCTCCCCAAGCTCCCAGCGCCAGCTCCCCATCTCCACTAGCTCCACAGCTCCACGCTCTCATCTCCCAGCTCCCATCCCAGCTTCCTACAGCCCATCCCACAAGCTCCCAAAAGCCCCACTCCAAGCGCTCCCAGCTCCACAGCTCCCACCCATGCTCCACAGCTCCACCGTCCCCATCTCCACAGCTCCCCAGTCCACAGCTCCCACAGCTCTCGCACGCGCAGCTCCCAGTCCATTCACACCAGCTCCCAGTCACAGTCCCATCTCCCAGCTCCCGCTTCCAGCTCCCAGCTCCCACTCTCCACAGCCCCCAGACCACACTCACAGCTCCCACCAACGCTTCCCAACAAGCTCCACAGCCTCCCACATCCCAGCTCCACATCTCCACCTCACGCATCTCCTTAGCCCCATCTAAGCTCCACAGCTAAAGCTCCTCTACCCCCATCAGCTCCTAAGCTCTCATCTCCACAGCTCAAAAGCTCCACAGCTCCCACAAGCTCCACAGCTCCCCAGCTCCCAGCTTCCATTCCACCACAGCTCCACAGTCGCTCCCCATCTCACAGCTCCACAGTTCCACGCTCCCATCTCCACAGCTTCCCATCACGACCAGCTCCAAGCCCCCCTCTCCCCAACGCTCCCCATCCAGCTCGCTCCCACCCAATCTCCACAGCTCCACATACAGTCTCCCCATCTCCACAAGCTCCCATCTCCCCTCCCACTCCCCACCAGCAAGCTCACAGCTCCACAGCTCCCCATCTCCACAGCTCCACACTAGTCCACAGCCCATTACGCTCCCAGCTCCACAGATCCAAAGCTCCACAGGCTCTATCTCACCACTCCACAGCTCCCACTACCATCTCCACAGCTCCCCACTCCCAACCCAAGTCAGCTCCCTAACAAGCTCCAATCTCACAGACCTCCATTCACAAGGCTCACAAGCTCCCAGCTCCCACAGCTCCAGCTCCCACCACAGCTCCCCATCTCACAGCTTCCACCACTCCGCATCTCCACGCATCCAAGTTCCACAGCTTCCACAGCTCCACAGCAATCCCACACTCAGCTCCCAATCCACAGCTCCACGCCTCCACCCAGCCCATCCTATACCTCCAAGCTTCCATCTCCTCTCCACACTCAATCCCAGCCCATCTCCCTACATCCCCTCCCACTCCACTCCGCACAGCTCCAAAGCTCACGCTCCCACTCCATCTCCAAGTCAAGCCCCTCCACAGCTCCCACTACACGCTCCCCACTCCTCCAGCCCCAGCTCCTATCTCCAGCTCAGCTCCACGCACCATCTCCAGCTCCCAACTCACCGCTCACTCACACTACAAGCTCCTCTCACATCCCAACCCCATCTGCAGAAGTCCCTCCCGTCAGACATACGCAAAGTCCGCTGCTCCACGCACGCTCCACTCATTCAGCTCAGTCACTAAGCTCGGTTGATGTGACTATTGGAACTGTATGCAGATGAATTGAATGAATTGAACAGTTTTGCCACCAGTCCTGTCTGACTGTTGTGAAGGAGTTCTTTACCTACTCTTTCTACAAGTCCTTAGAGGCACACGGGCCTGCCCTCAGAAAATTTAAACTGGGGAATCTATTTGAGATTACAAATCCTAACGGGCCAACCTGGGCAGCCAAATCTGAAATACTGAAAAAGAACATAAACTTTAACAGCTCTTTCTTGTTCACAGTTAAATTTTACAAATTCTATACATGTGATTCTTGCACATTACATCATTACCTTCAATCACCTCGCATGTATGCTATACCACTGTCATACTATATCATGTATATGCTATACCATCTGTATATATCTCTGTATGCTATACCTGTATATATCATGTAGCCTATACACTGATATATCATGCCGTCATGTAGTATTGGAGCAGATTAACAGGACCCCTATCAGATTGAGTCTTGCATCTACAATATCTCTCTAATAGTCTGCTGCTGGGACATATTTTAATGGGCCAGAAGATGGCAGTCTACTCTCTGAGTCTGTACCAGGCCCACCGTGTTCCATACAGTCTCTTCTATGTCTCTCTGTCTCTTTTTCTCTCTCTTTCTCTTTCTCTTTCTCTATCTCTCTCTCTCTTTCTCTCTCTCTCTCTCTCTCTCTCTCTCTCTCTCTCTCTCTCTCTCTCTCTCTCTCTCTCTCTCTCTCTCTCTCTCTCCTCTCTCTCTCTCTCTCTCTCTCTCTCTCTCTCTCTCTTTCTCTGTATTACAGTTCTAGCATTCGGAATGCAGATGCCCTGATTGTAATGATTTACTCATCTCAGGACGGCCACATGTTCCAGCGGCTTGATTGAGTTTATCCTATTGTAGAGATCAGTAGCCTGGAGACCTGACTACAGTACGGTAGTAACCTCTGGACGCTACATGATTGAAGTGCTTTTCTTCCTCTGATGGCTGTTTTGATCGCCGCTACGACATTCACCCTGGGGATGAGGAGGACAGGGGGGAATGGAGGAGAGGAGGTGATAGAGGGAGACAGGGGGGAATGGAGAAGAGGAGAGAGAAGAGAGGAGAGACAGGGAGGAATGGAGGAGAGGAGAGAGTAGAGACAGGGGGGAATAGAGGAGAGGAGGAGAGAGGAAGAGAGGGGTGGAATGGAGGAGAGGAGGCGTAGAGGAGAGAGAGGGGAGATGGAAGAGAGGAGGAGAGAGGAGAGACAGGGGAATGGAGCCAGGGGAATGGAGGGAGGGAGGAGAGAGGAGAGACAGGGGAATGGAGGAGAGGAGGAGAGACAGGGGAATGGAGGAGAGAGGAGGAACAGGGGGAAATGGAGGAGAAGAGGAGAGACAGGGGGAATGGAGGAGAGAGGAGAGGAGGGAATGGAGGAGAAGGAGAGACAGGGGGAATTGAGGAGAGGAGGAGAGAGGGAGAGACAGGGGGAATGGAGGAGAGAGGAGAGACAGGGGATGGAGGAGAGGAGGAGAGAGGAGAGACAGGGGGATAGAGAGAGGAGGAAGAGGGAGAGAACAGGGGGAATGGAGGAGGAGGGAGAGACAGGGGAATGGAGAGAAGGAGAGACAGGGGAAATTGAGGAGAGAAGGAGAGACAGGGGGAATTGAGGAGAGGAGGAGAGAGGAGAGACAGGGGAATGGAGGAGAGAGGAGCAGGGGGAATGGAGGAGAAAGGAGAGACAGGGGGAATTGAGGGAGGAGGAGAGAGGAGGGACAGGGGGAATGGAGGAGAGAGGAGAGGGGGGAAGGATGGAGAAAGGAGAGACAGGGGGAAGAGAGAGGAGGAGAGGGAAGAGACAGGGAAATGAGGAGAGAGGAGAGACAGGGGAATGGAGGAGAGGAGGAGAGAGGAGAGAAAGGGGGAATGGAGGAGAGGAGGAGAGAGGAGAGACAGGGGGAATGGAGGAGAGACAGGGGATGGAGGGAGAGGAAAGGAGAGGAGAGACAGGGGGAATGAGGAGAGGAGGAGAAGAGGAGAGACAGGGGAATGGAGGAGAGAGGAGAGACAGGGGGAATGGAGGAGAGGAGGAGAGAGGAGAGACAGGGGAGATGGCAGGAGAGGAGGAGAGAGGAGAGACAGGGGGAATGGAGGAGAGGAGGAGAGAGGAGAGACAGGGGGAATGGAAGGAGAGGGGAAGACAGGGGAATGGAGGAGAGAGGAGAGACCGGGGTTATTGAGGAGAGAGGAGAAAGGGAATGGAGGAGGAGGAGAACCAGGGGGAATGGAGGAGAGAGGGAGAGACAGGGGGAATGGAGAGCGGAGGAGAGAAGGGAAGGGAGGAGAGGAGGGGAGACAGGGGGAATGGAGGAGAGGAGAGAGAGGAGAGCAGGGGGAATGGAGGAGAGAGGAGAGGACAAGGGGAATGGAGGAGAGGAGGAGAGAGGAGAGACAGGGAAGGAGAGAGGAGGAGAGAGGAGAGACAGGGGGAATGGAGAGAGGAGGAGAAGAGGAGAGACAGGGGATGGAGGAGGAGAGAGAGAGACAGGGGTTAATGAGGAGAGGAGGAGAGACCAGGGGGAATGGAGGAGAGAGGAGAGACAGGGGGAATGGAGGAGAAGAGGAGAGACAGGGAATGGAGGAGAGGAGAGGAGAAGGGGAATGGAGGAGAGGAGGAGAGACAGGGGGAATGGAGAGAGAGGAGGAGAGAGGAGAGACAGGGGAATGGAGGAGGAGAGGAGAGACAGGGGGAATGGAGGAAGGGAGAGACAGGAGGTGGAGGGAGAGGAGGAGAACGGGGAATGGAGGAGAGGAGGAGAGACGGGAATGGAGGAGATAGAGAAGAACTGAGGGAATAGAGGAGAGAGAGAGACAGGGAGAAGGGAGAATGGAGGAGAGAGGAGAGGAGGACACACTAGCTACCCTCTTTTTGTCATTCAAGCCTACACTACTGTAACCCTGTGGTGTGGAGCGGTTGGGGTTGAGCTTTACTTCTACTGTAACTCCTGGAACTTTCTGTTGGTATGAACACTGAAATGTTGATGGATATGAATTATCCACGCTATGTCTACGATGCCAATGTAGAACATGATATCCTGTAAATGTAGAGAAGAAAACTAAGTAAGATCAAATGAAACACAGAAATCTAGTGTCCGGCCACCTGGTAACCCACAGCAGGCTGGCGTGTGTAGTCCTCTGCCCTACCYTCCCTATCCCCATAGCCTGAACCCTGAGACGGCCTTTTGAGCAGGACAGAGAGGGTCAGACCACAGATCCCAGGGCCACACCAGGTGACTGGAGATGGGTTAGAGAGGGAGAACAGATGGATGTGGTAGCACATGGAGAGGAGGTAGGGCAGAAACACATACTGTAGATTACTAACACAGGGCCCTTCAGTACGTGGACCAGAATCACAGAGCAGAGAATCTATGAAACGGCCAGCAGGTCAGAACGACAGCGTGACCCTAACCCTCACTAACACACACTCCTCCCCACATAGCCCTTCCTGGAACACAACATAGATCGGAACACACACACCTTCCAATAGGCCCTGATTGGTCTAGTCATGATGGGGCAAAGCAAATGATTTTTCCCTGAAGACAACAGTCCCTCCATGTGACTGGGCATGCTCAGTTCATTCTCTCCATTGACGCTGGAGGCCAATGCACTGTGGCCTTCTGGGATGTGTCATGTGCTTGTGAGTGTGTGTGTGTGTTTGTATGTGTATCCGAGTGTGTTTGTATGTTTGTGTGTATAGGTATGGGGGATGAGAGGTGAATTTTAATGTGGTGACGATGGCAAACCACAGGGGCCAGTTGGTCTCCCAGTACAGTGTAGTAACAGGGGGCCAGTTGGTCTCCCAGTACAGTGTAGTAACAGGGGGCCAGTTGGTCTCCCAGTACAGTGTAGTAACAGGGGGCCAGTTGGTCTCCCA
>NC_036854.1:30639629-30666434 GCF_002910315.2 Salvelinus sp. IW2-2015 | reverse complement strand
ATTCAGAAATGTTTTGGTATATTCAGAAATGTTTTGGTACATTCAGAAATGTTTTGGTATATTCAGAAATGTTTTGGTACATTCAAACTATTGGAACCAAGACTAAAAAGACCTGACGGAGGAAAAGGTGGAGAATGGATAACGAAATTACAGTTAATTAACAAAAATGTACGCATAATCCAGTATAAACTAATGTAAAGAATTTATTATACAAGAGACAAAATTCCCAAATTCTACAGCACAACGGCAGAGTCTTAAGAGCAAAACAAATAATGATTCAATAACCCATGCTTTCTGGGAATGCTATAAAGTCCAGAAGTTATGGGCGGAGCTAGAAAATTATTACAATGTAAACTATATTTTTATCATTCTGTCTGCGTATTTCAAAACATGGCATATGTGGGTATAGTGAAATACCAATGGGCTGTACGATCCTCTTCTCATCACTCATCTTGAAAAAACGAATACTAAACACATGGAAATCAATTATTTCACCATCATTAACACAACGGAAAAACCTAATGATTTATTATTGAAATATTGTAATAGTATGGGAGCCCGAGAAAAACAAATTGATTTAATTTAAGGCCAAGTGGCAAACAATAATGCAGGCATTAGGGATGGGGGTGTGAGCATGCGGGTCTGGGAAGATGAGATGTAGTCATTGATTGTGTGCGTCTGTAAGTGGTTGTTCGTATGTATACGTTTGTATCGGGAGTAAAAAAATAAATATATATATATAGTACCAATCAAAAGTACCAATCAAAAGTTTGGACACACCTACTCATTCAAGGYTTTTTCTTTATTTTTTTWACTATTTTCTACATTTTCTACTCTGAAATAACACATATGGAATCAAGTAGTAACCAAAAAAGTGTTAAACAATAATTTTTATTTGAGATTCTTCAAAGTAGCCACCCTTTGAGTGTGCAAAGCTGTCATCAAGGCAATGGGTGGCTACTTTGGAGAATCTAAAATCTGAAATATATTTGGATTTGTTTAACACTTTTTTGCTTACTACCTGATTCCATGTGTGTTATTTAATAGTTTTGATGTCTCTTGAACGAGTAAGTGCGTCCAAACTTTTGACCTGTAAACAGTATATATATATACAAAATAAAATACTGTCCAAGTCAGTGATGATAAATAGAGTTAGTTTATGCATAGGTTTCAGCACCTGCTAGTGGACAGCTCCAAACAAGGGATTTTGGGGCTTTCTGTCTCTCTCTCTCACTCTCTCTCTCTCTGTCCTCTTCTCTGTCGCTCTCTCTGTTTCTCTCTCATCCTCTATCTCTCTCCACCCCCTATCTTTCTTCTCGTATCTATCTCTCTCTCTCTCTCTCTCTCTCTCATCTATCTCTCTCTCTCTCTCTCTCTCTCTCTCTCTCTCTCTCTCTCTCTCTCCTACCCCCCTTTCTCTTCCCCTCCTCCTATGTTTTCCTGTCGCACTCTTTCTATCACCTCTATCTTTTATTCTTTTTTTTGTTGCAGTGTCATCTATCAGGGGACATTTTAATCAGGTGGTCAATAAGACAGTATTACTGAGAGATGTATCCAGGTCTCAACTCTAGCTGCCAGGTCTTATTGAGATGAGTTATCTGGTCAGTGTAAATCTAAACGCTGTCCTCTGTGGACATAATGACAGAATTAGAGGACATGCAGGTTTGTAGGAAGGAGATACTCAGTCAGTAAGGCTCAGTCACCATCACTAGCTACTGTAGATTGCTTTCTGTGAAACTTTCAAAATATAGGCCTSGCTGATCATTATTATTTTTAAATAATGTGAGATATATTTTCAATTTTGTGATGTATAATGACTTTCTTCTCTTCCTCAAATAACGCCAATAATGACTTAATAATAATTATGTTCTATCTAGGCCATTTTGATTTATAGCAATTGTTATTATGAAGGAAAGAGGTTTAAAGTTGGTGAGCTGCTTGGAATGTGCAGTACATGTTGACTGGACACATCTGGAGCTACATATATTTACTTCCAGAAATACTAACTATAATGTCACCTTAACCAATTCTATTGGTTTTATAAAAACAATATAGTCATTATTTGAGTAGAGATAGGTGGTATGTAAATACAAATTAGAGTATTTGTACAGAAGCGTATGCTACACTTAACTTTCCCCTGTTGTCAAATTTAAATGACAGAATGGTTTTGAGAACTGTAAAAATAGCAGGTAGAGTCCCCTCCCAGTTAGAAGCTTCCAGTTTTTTGAGAAAGATGTGTTTGCAGGTAGTAGTTGGGTAAACACAGATACATACTACATCATCATTACCATGGCAGGGTTTTGATTGGATCCAGCCCTTATCTAAGATGTGTTGCTAACCAACAGAATGGTGTATGGTGTTGTTTGGTCAGCGTAGCTCTGGCCACCCTTAACAGTGCTTCTGAACACCAAGAGTCTTCCAGAAGCTATTAAATACCTTATTGTGGGCTAGTTGTTTTCATGCTTGCAGGCATATCCTTTTATCTCGCATCACAACAATTAAAATCGTCTGGAAGGTAAAACATAATGAATCAAAACTAATGGATTAGTGGGTTTCCATAGAAACCTGTATAATTATGAGAATTAGTGTAGCGTTAACACCATTCCTCCAAATTAAGTAAATACGCATCAAGAGAAAATATATTCTATTGAGGGAAAAAATAAATAAACACCAGATTTCTTAATTTCTAACGCAAAAACAAAACTTACCCCCTCTTCAGAAGTAACGGTGTTTATTTGAATATACATAAACCTCTTTGTTTTTAATGATTAAAATAAAGTAGAAAAAACACTATACAGTGGAATTGCTATTTTCCATTTTGTTGCTAATGAATATTCATATACTTTATACATGTCATTACACTGTCTTAAACCTTGATCCCAAAGAACTTGTTTTGTCTGCAGTTTTGATTGGTTCTCTAAATCACAGGTGCACTCAATCACAGACTAGGCATTATTTGAAATGGTAACTGATAGTCAAGACAACGCAACTAGCTAGTGTGGGAGGAGCTAATTATGTGGTGAATATAATTTTTGGTATTTGGGCACATTTCAAAATGTTCTCTTTGGTTAAATGTTTAGTTGTATAATGTACATGTTTTATAAAATGTGATGGGGCCACCAGGAAACATACAAGGGCCCCTCAGACAAAGAATAACAGATGGAGCAGCCATTTTGAAAACACAGGAAGCTAAATCTTGATTTAGTGGAATAAGATAAGCCTTTGTCTGTCACAAATGTATTCCTAAATCAAAATAAATGTATAATCTTAATTTTCATGGTATATACCTATCTTTTCAGATTTTATATCTACAATTTTAATCAGAATCTCATAATTAATACATTTGATTTGTTTCATAATCACATCAACACACACCAAACACATCCTCTGCACTTATGTGTTTGAAATATTTAAAAAGGGGGGGTAGWTCAGCTTTAATATTGCAGACAGATTGTAACGTCCATCAGTGTAATTGTCTGCACCGTTTCCAATCCCCCATATATTGTACTGCTTTTTAACATTCATGAAGCCACTCTGTTTCACTCGTCTGTGTCTGTTTAAATGGCGGAGGTCAGAGGTGTGGAGTCAGTGTCCCCTGTCACTGTCCCCCTGTCACACTGACCCCCAGAGGTCAGCCACGCTTCACATGAGGTCACCATAGSCCTCGTCACGAGACCAGGATGAGTTGACGGGGGAGAGGCACTTGACTTGAACCATAGTTGGCGAGTCAGAGGGAGATGATATTGTAGTGTTGTCTAGATGTGAACTCTGACTAGACTATGTTACCTTGTATAGCCTCGGTTAAATGGTGCACTGATGATATGTAAATTATTTGTGAGTGAAGTAGTGGCATTACACAAATAGGCCTACAGCAGTGTCCTCACGTCTATGCTCTCTATTCTATGACACAGAGTTACTGTCCAGATGGACCTTTCTCTCTCTCTCTCTCTCTCTCTCTCTCTCTCTCTCTCTCTCTCTCTCTCTCTCTCTCTCTCTCTCTCTCTCTCTCTCTCTCTCTCTCTCTCTCTCTCTCTCTCAGTAAGTTAAGAGCTGACACTACCTCTTCTCTCCTCTCCGTCTTGATCAGCCTATCATTCCTCTTCATTGTGAATAGCAGCCTTTGAAATTCTGACCCATCGATTGCTGCAGATTATGAGGGAAATATTAGCATGGTAATTGTGAGCTTATTGATCAGTGCATTGACAGTTGAAAATGCATTCATAATTTCAGAGTGCTCAGCAGATATGATAATTCATATATATTGATGGAAGCAGGTATTGAGCTCAAACAGCACATCGACCTGTAGAAGTATAGGGAAAATGGGATTTAAAAAATGCAGCCTCTTCTGTCCTGAGTGTCCTCCAAGGTCTTATGTTCCTCTCTACAACATTTAAGAAGTGAAGGAAAATAGATATGTAGATATGTGTTTGTAATTGAAAGCTATTATCAAAATGCACTTCTTTTATATTATTCAGATTCAAATAGCCTCATTTGAATGGAGCACATTTCACAGTCCTCTGCGTTGATTGCAAATTGAGGGAGAAAATGGAGATCGCTGCTTTAAATTACACATGTGAAGAGCTAGGATAAGGACTTGTCTTCTGTGCCTGTCTACAAGTTCACACTATTTAAGCTGCAAATGAGAAAAATTCTATATTTGATATACGCACTACTGTGCTATTACTTTAAAAGGGAAATATCTGAGAATCACTTGTAATGGGGCTTTGTATAAAAATTATTACCCTGTCATTGCCAAGTACCATTATGAATGACATTGTTTTACCCATAACATGTCTCTACATTTCATGAATGGAATTAAGAGACTTGCAAGTGGACACTCCAGCCCACAGCTGTCTTCTAGAAGCATTACATGAACTGTCTTCTCCTGATTTTGGGATATATAATACTCTGCACATTCTCTAGCCCCTCCCCGATCCAGTGGACTTCCTTTAGTCACCTCTACCCAGCTGAGAAAGAGAGCAGAGTCAATCGCTGCTGAAATGGCACCTGGCTTTACTATAGCTCTCCTCTCCTCGCCTCCGATCTGCTCAATTCTCCAGGCTCATTTGTCATACAAACATGTCCTCTTGCTGGGACTAAAGATCCTCCGCCCCTTGATCTCTGTATGATTGCCACTTCCTGACAAACTCCCACAACCCCTCTGTGCTCAGCCAATCATGTCCCCGACTCTCCACAAGCAGGGCCCTCTGAGTGGTAGACCTCTCTAGGGGATTGACAGAGGTTCATACAGTACGTACACGTAACACGCTATATTTAGTTCTGTTGGAAATATCAAGATGCTTGAACCTTGCTCTCCCCTGATACCCTGAGGTCCTACAATCACATACTGTACATTGAACTCTGTAATTGGGAACATGTACGTTCAGCAGGAGAGTGAATTAAAAGGCTAATCTCTTCCTCTGATGGATATGAGAGGACATTGTATTCATAGTCATGACCTGATTGTTTTCTATCACATTTATTCACTTTTTCCATCAAATTAAAAACAAGAAAAAGTCATAACACGTCCATTTATGAAAAATGTGCCCTTATGATAAAAATGT
This sequence comes from Salvelinus sp. IW2-2015, assembly GCF_002910315.2. Classification (NCBI taxonomy): domain Eukaryota; kingdom Metazoa; phylum Chordata; class Actinopteri; order Salmoniformes; family Salmonidae; genus Salvelinus; species Salvelinus sp. IW2-2015. The sequence continues at coordinate 30,660,870 of NC_036854.1, read as the reverse complement.
AAATGAAAAGAGAAGTAACATTCCAATGTCTCTGTGAGATGGAGGGAGGAGGGAGGCTGCTCAAACACCTATCATCAATCACATCATACCACTGTATTAAACAAATACTCTAGATTTACTATGAATATGCCACAGTCCATTTCACTGAGAATCTGACCTCAGTGTCTGAAAATAGAATCATCTAAAACTGTCATGTTTGTCTGCATGAGATGTACAATTAAATACATCATGTTTATCAATATACTGTAGATGACGGAAGGTCATTATTGCAGGAAGGTCATTATTGCAGGAAGGTCATTATTGCCGGAAGGTCATTATTGCAGGAAGGTCATTATTGCAGGAAAGTCATTATTGCAGGAAGGTCATGTCAGGACCCGGTGAGAGAAACAGTCACTAATAGTCGGCAGAACCCAGAAGATGAGGCAGACTCAGCAGTACTAGAAATGGTGGTTTAATAAAAGGACAAGATCTTCAGGCAAAGAATATAAATCCACCACGTCCAAAAATAAAGCCAAGAGGCACAAAATGGATATCCTCCAAAATACAAAGAAACTCCACAAAGTGGTAAAAACAGCAGGGAAAAACAAACCTCAAAAGACTACTCAAAAATACACAACACTAAACCAGAGAACCTCTGGAAAATCCAATAAGGAAATATGTTCACAACAAGGCTGGGGCTGGTGCTAACATACAAACACTGAGCAAAGAACTGAGGACACACAGGGGTTAAATACTAACAAGGGAACGACACACAGGTGCAAACAATAATTAGAGCAAGGAAAAAACAAAAGGTACAAAAAAGGTGCAATGGGAACATCTAGTGAGCAAAACCTGAACAGTCCTGGCCAAAACCTGACAGATCCCCCTCCTAGGAACGGCTCCTGACGTTCCTACCAGCCTTCTCAGGGTGGAGGGCCCTGAACTGACGAATGAGGTCAGGGGTCCAGTATCCTTGGCAGGAGAACCCAGGAGCGCTCCTCGGGACCGTAGCCTTCCCAGTCCACCAGACTACGCCAGGACCCTGCACCGGCGGGAATCCAGTATCCGGTGGACGGTTATAGCCGGACTGCCTCCGATGACACGGGCGGAGGGGGAGGTCTGCCTGCCGGGATAAGGGGAGAAAAAACAACAGGTTTTAATAAAGAAATGTGAAATGTTGGATTGATCTTAAGGATCTGGGTTAAGTGCAGGCGAAAAGTAACGGGATTGACTCTCCTGCAATCTTAAAGGACCGATGAATCTCTGGGACAGCTTACGAGACTCCACCCGTAGCGGTAAGTTCTTTGTTGAGAGCCATACTCTCTGGCCGGGTACAGGGTAGGACCGGACGACGACGGCGACGTCTGTTGGCTGTCTGGTTACTGCTGTGAGGAACGCAGAAGAATTAAGACGGGCCTTCTTCCACGTAAGCCGACAGCGTCTGATGAACCTCGAGGCTGAAGGCACTCTGACTCTGCCTCCTGGTCCCGGAACAATAGAGGAGCATAGCCAAACTGACACTCGTCGGGATATACCAGTGAGGAGGAGCACAAGGTGATGCGGTACTCGGCCCAAACAATGAAGGATGACCATGTGGACGGGTTGTTGGAAACCTACATCTAGAGGTGGTTTCCAGCTCCTGATTCATCCTCTCGGATGAATCCTCATCCTCATCCTCTCGTTGGACTCCGGATGGTACCTGAAGATAAACTGGCCGTGCCCTATGAGTTGCAGAAGGCCTTCCAAAACCTTGAGGCGAACTGGGACCTCTGTCGGAAACCATATCTTGCGCAATGCCAAGGACTCGGAACACATGGTTAATCACCAACTCAGCTGTTTCCTTGGCAGAAGGTAATTTGGTCAAAGGGAACAAACCTGGCCGCCTTAGAAAAACCTGTCGATATGACTAGGATAGTAGTATTACCATGGGACGAGGAAGGCCAGTAATAAAAGTTCCAACGAGATATGGGACCAGGCGGTGGGGAATAGATAAAGGGTGAAGGAGTCCTTGAGGGCGGAGGTGAGAAGATTTGCCCTGGCAGCACACGGGACAGGCCTTGACGAAAGTGGCAACGTCTTCTCTTATGTGGGCCACCAGAACTTACGCTGAATGAACTCCAAGGTGCGACCTACGCCCGGGTGACAGGTGAGGCGAGAGGAGTGCCCCCACAGAAGGACTTGGGATCTTGCTCCTTGGGAACAAACACCGATTGGCAGGACCTCCCTTAGGACCCGGTTCGAATGGCTTGAGCTTGTCTCACGGTATCCTCAACTTGCCACGAGATTGGAGCCACGATCTTAGCGGCAGGAAAGAACAGTCATGTCAGTATCTTCTCGAATGGCAGGAGAGTGAGTAGACTCGTGACAAGCGTCCGGTTTGAGATTCTTCGACCCGGGTCTATAGGTGAGGATAAACTGGAATCGGCTGAAGAAAAGAGACCATCGAGCTTGTTCTGGAGTTCAACCGCTTCGCCTGCTGGAATATACTCCAGATTTTTTTGTGGTCCGTAAGCACTTGAAATGGTTGAGAAGCCCCCTCGAGCCAGTGTCTCCATTCCTTCAATGCCATCTTAACCGCTAGGGAGCACGATCCCCCACATCGTAATCCTCTCGGCCGGTAAGCCGTGAGAGAAGAAGGCGCAAGGATGAAGCCTCTTGTCTTCCCCCCTCTGAGACAGGACAGCTCCACACACCAGGTTCATCCGCCGTCGGTAGTGTCAGGATGGGAGCAGAGAGGATGCGCTGCTTGAGTCCTTGGAATGCCGTCTCAGCTTCTCTTCCCCACAGAAACCTTGTTGTTCCACCCTTGGTTACAGCTGAGAGAGGGGCTGCCACCGAGCTGAAGTTCTTGATGAACTTGCGGTAAAAGTTAGTGAAGCCCAGGAAACGCTGAACTCCTTAACGGACTTGGGGTGGGCCAATCCGCTACGCCCCTACCTTCTTGGGTCCATCTGGACTCGACCGGGTTCCACTACAAATCCCAGGAATTGTACTCGGAGGAATGGAATTCACAATTTTCCGGCCTAACGTACAAATGGCTGTCTAGGAGGCGTTTGAGCACTTGTCTGACATGCTTATGTTGTTCTTGAAGGGAGCTCGAAAAGATGAGGATGTCATCCAAGTAAACAAAACACGAAAATGTTAAGCATATCCCTAAGCACATCGTTTATGAGCGCTTGGAACACAGCCGGGCGTTGGTCAGGCCGAAGGGCATCACCAAGTATTCGTATGACCAGTAGGCGTGTTGAAAGCGGTCTTCCACTCGTCACCAACAAGAGTATGCGTTCCGTAGGTCAAGCTTAGTGAAGACCACTGCTTCCTGGAGCAGCTCAAAGGCTGTGGCCATAAGGGTGCGGGTAGCGGTTACGGACGTTATGGCATTACGTCCCCGGTAGTGCGATGCAAGGTCGTAATCCACCCGTCTTTTTTGCCACAAAGAAAAACCCTGCTCCCGCCGGCGAGGTGGATGGACGCATGAGGCCTGCTGCCAGAGCGTCCTTGATGTAGGTATCCATAGCAGCTCGTTCGGGAGGAGATAGGGAAAAGATCCGACCCGGGGGGCAGGTGCCCGGAAACAGGTCGATGGACAATCGTAAGGTCTATGAGGTGGTAGTTTGGTGGCCCTCTGTTTGCAAAATACCGGTTTGAGGTCATGGTAACACTCGGAACTCGGACAGGTCGATGATTCTAGAGACTCGGGAGGGGAACTCCGGAACTAGGGAAGATACAAGTGGCTTGGCAACGTAGGACCCCACTGCTTGATAGGTGCCACAGACCAGTCGATGTGAGGGTTTATGGCTGTGAAGCCAGGGTATCCAAGGACGAGAGGGAACTCGGAACACGAGGTCAGATGAAAGTTCATCACTTCCTGGTGTTGGGAAACTGAAAGTCGCAAGGGGGTAGTGACACGAGTGACAAGTCCAGATCCCAAAGGCTTCCATCCAACGTAGTAACCCTTATGGGTCACTAAGAGGTTCAGAGGGAACGCCATTCTCCTTCGCCAAACACCATCCATGAAGTTACCTGCGGCTCCAGAGTCTACCAAGGCTTGAAGAGGAAGCTCGTGGTTGTCCCAGAAAGGGTAACTGGAATAAGCAGGCGGGAGTTGGATGGAGGGAGGAGGTTATGTTTCCCGTTACAGTCTCCCCAGGCCTGCACGGGAGAGTGCCTTTTCCCTGGAGCCCGGGACACGTGGAGAGAAATGGCCCGGTTTGCGCAATATAGAACAGCATCGCTCCCTTATCCGGCGGTCTCTCTCAGCCTGGGAGATGTGTCCAACCTGCATGGATTCCGGTGGAGTTCAGCGAGGATAAAGTGGAGACTTGGAGCGGACCGATAGGAGCTAGGGTGAGAGATCTACGGTTGAGCTCTCTCTCTCTCAGACGCTGGTCTATGCGTGAAAGCCAACTTGATCAGGGACTCGAGGTTGTCCCGTGGTTCCCGAGTGGCCAGTTCATCTTGGATGGTGTCGGAAAGACCTTCAAAAAAACACACTTGAGCGCTCGTCGTTCCAGCCACTCCGCTGCTGCCACCGTGCGGAACTGGATGGCATAGTCCGTCACGCTGCGCCGACCTTGGCTGAGATCAGGAACTGTTTGGCTGAGTCAGGACCCTGTGGGGATCTTGAAACACTCGCTTGAATTCTTCAGCAAAGGTAGAGTAGCTGCACAGCAGGGACTTTGGGCATCCCACACCTGAACAGTCCTGCCAAAACCTGACAGGTCATTATTATGTATGATACATAATTTTGCAATAACAATATGACCCAATGAAAAAATAATTATGATTTACCGGTGGCATAATGACTCTTTCCCTTTCATTTCTGTCACGATGTTATCTATAATCAGTTAAATACCCGTTTATACAAGTCAACCCATGGTTGCCACATCCTAACTAAATACAAGTTAGTTAAATGTTTACAATTACTCCTATAGAGTCATCCCTTAACTCACACTTTATGTCACTTCCTTTCATATCATGCCATAATACATTTAATAATACATTTTAATAATACATTTAAAATGTAGCATTATAACCATTGTGGCTCAAAATGGATCTATCCTGCATTGTTTCCCCAGAGAAAGAGCATGGGATGTGTGACTGGAAGCCATGTTGGTCCCAACCAGGTAAGTAGAGGCTGTATCGTGATAATAGAAAATAGCGGGCGAGGATTTCTCAAAATGTCGAGGGATTACAGCACAGAAAATCCTGTGAGGCAGTGTTCCATCTGAGAAACCACTAAAGAGAGAGAGAGTGAGAGAGAGAGAGTGAGAGAGAGAGAGGAGAGAGAGAGAGAGAGAGAGAGAGAGAAGAGAGAGAGAGAGAGAGAGAGAGAGAGAGAGAGAGAGAGAGAGAGAGAGAGAGGAGAGCAGAGGAAAAGAGAGAGAAGAGATTCTGAGATTCTGAGATTCCTCCACATGCTGTCTTGCCATTTGCTGAAATCCAGAATCCTGTATCCTCCCACCTTTTCCCGAGCAGGGCTCTTTCTCACCAATCATCATGTTTCCACCAATAGCACCATCCAAAAGGATGACAATACCCTGAATTAATTTTCATCCACATTGTTTCCTTTCACTGTGGTCTTTATCTTTTTATGTAACCAAAAGACATTTATCTACACACCTCAGCTCCCCTTTTGTTGCCTTGCTGACTTTGTTCCCTTGCCGTGACTGTAACACATTTTTGTTTGGTTTTCCGTCTCCAGCTGTGACCAGAAAAAAAAATCTGCTGCACAACACAACAATCTTCTCCTAGAATCTAAATGGGCCGGCCTCACCCCTCGTTATATTTTCAATGGCGAATGTGCGCTAATGCAGTCGGTTTAGGGAATCACTTCAGGCCTGACTCTCTCTGTATACTGCATCTCTCCTCTTTCTCTCTCTCCTCTTCCCTATCTCCTCTCTATCTGTCTCCCCTCTCTCTCCTCCACTACGCCTCGGGGCACTTGCTGCCCTTCTGAAAGAAATCACCCCCCGCATCACTGGAGATGAGCGGAGAGGACACCCCCCCATCCCTAAAATAAAACCATCACCTCCCTCCTGCCTCCCTCCGGCTGCTCTATCTCGCTTGCCCAATCACTTCCTCTTGCAGGTGAGGAGGGATCTCTCTCTCGCTTTCTATCTCTGTCTCTGTGTCTCCCTGAAGATTTGCAAACCAGAGCCCTCATTGGGATTCAGTGTAAACCCTAAATCGTCCAGCAGCCACGATGGCTGTTCATGTTTGACACAAGTTCACATACTAGATTTTAAATCATATTTGAATATTGCCATCTACACTTTTTCCTATTGGGTCAATAAGTCAAAGCTGCATAGATGTGAGATGATCATTGGAAGCTGCATCAAAATGCGTTTCTTCCCCTTTCAAAAACGGTCTACTGTACATAACATTGACGATACATGTGTCCGTTTCTGTGAGGTGGAATCCAGGGATGTTCCAGGCTTGGCGAAGGACTGTCACGGCCAGAGCGGAAGCCTCAGTAGATTGGTTCCAGAGGCTTTCATCCCAGGCGGTGTTCTGAGCAGAGCTCCCTCCATTACACATTCTCCACTCCATGCAGCGGTTCCAAAATGGCCGCCCGCCGCTATGTCCCTCTGGCTGATGTCACAGAAGGGCAGAGCAGAGCAGGCAGGAAATCTCCCTGATGCAAATGCCTGCAGATTAGGATTAAACCAGAGTGTGTTGGGGCATTTGTCATTAATAGTGAGTACTAATCAGGGTCTCTCCCAGGGCTCTGCTAACCTCAGGAGCGTGAGCCACATCCACAGAGACAGATGGGAGAAATGGGAGAAATGGAGGGAGGTAGGGAGGGAAGGAGGGAGAGAAGAGAGAGAGAGAGAGAGAGAGAGAGAGAGAGAGAGAGAGAGAGAGATGAGAATGATAGGAACAAGAGAGAGAGAAAGAGGGATCTGCTGTACAACCGGGTGGGTGGTATGGAGAGAGAGGGGGAGGCTGGTGGTGCATCTCTGCCTCGGCTTGCTCTATACAGTAACATCCAAGATGCGGTACAAGGCTCCCTGAGCATCCAGTACAGTGCACACTCGAACACTCTCAATGATTTTCCTGGGCCAGGCATCCCTGTATTATTTAAATGTTAAGACGTCAGTGTAGGTAATCTCAGTAAGGGCCGTTAAAAGCAGGGCAGGCCCACCGCAGCAACCCTGCAGAGAACCAGTCAGTCAGGCAGCCAGCCAAAGCATGATTGGAGGCGAGGCAGCGTGGGATGAATATATTAAATGGACTATGAGGTGGTGGGACGTTTCACTGCCACCGCCCCCCCACCGTCATATCATCCCATCCCGCTCTGCCAGGAGAGACACAGCCAGGCAAGGCAACGGGGCTCGCTTGACAAAAATCGACAGTGACTTTCACTCTCCCCCACCCCGGAACCGGTTTGATCCTGATTGCAGACACTGCAGCTGGCAATTTCAAGAATAATCTGCAGCAGCTCCAGCCCTACCCCCACAAATCCTGCACCGTGCATCGCATCCCATCCTATCCCACCCCCGCCCTGCTCTCCTCTCCTCTCTCAGCTCATCATCCTCCACCGTGCATGGCCTCCAGCATTCATAATATGGAGAGGGAGGGAGAGGGGCTTTGATTTGCTGAATTGACGGTCCCATTTGACCACGGCTGTGTGAACATGCAGATGAGAGAGACAAGACAAACAAGGAAGATGAGAGATGGAGAGAGAGAGAGATAGAGATATGAGAGATGGAGAGAGAGAGATGGAGAGAGAGAGATGACGAGATGAGAGATGAGAGATGAGAGATGAAGAGATGAGAGATGGATAGAGAGAGATGGAGAGATTAGAGATGGATAGAGAGAGATGGAGAGAGAGATGAGAGATGAGAGATGCGAGAGAGATATGGAGAGGGAGAGAGAGAGAGAGAGAGATGGAAGAGAGATATGGAGAGGGAGAGAGAGAGAGAGAGATGGAGAGAGAAATTGAGAGAGATGGAGGAGAGAGATTGAAGAGATGGAGAGAAGAGGATGGAAGAGAGATGCGTCACTATACAGAAGTTACATCACTGTTCTACATCCTTCAGATATAATATATTGTTATTTTCTAATTCCATATTCATTACATCTGAAATCATGACCTGGAGGTTATCACACCGCAGACAACAATGCTGTCTCACCGCACTAGTCATGCATGTGTATTCCTGTGTAGCCTGAACTACAGCAACTATACACAATTACTTATTGAGATTGTAACGGTCCTGACCAGTTTATTGTTGTTTTGTATGTGTAAATTGCAGGGCGTTAAGTTTTGGTGGTGGAGTAAAGACAGACCCACGGATAGAGTGCAAAGAAGATGATGCAGAATCCCATCTGTATTACATTTATTTGGTTATGGGTTGCCTGGTAGTGCTCTGATTAGAGGCAGGTGGTTCGCGTTTCTCTAATTTAAGAGCATATTTGAGGTAGGACCGGCGTTCTCACTGATTTGGTTTGTGGGTGCAAGTTGTCTTCACGTGTTTAGTGTCTATGTTTGACACCATACGGAACTGATACGGTTTGTTCTCGTTTATAGTCAGTGTTCCTAATTCGTGGCGTTCTTTCGGTGTCTAATGTAAGTTCTCATGTTGGTCAGTCTACGTCGTTCTGTGATTTTGATCATTTTCAAGTGTTAGTATCGTGTGTTGTTGTGTCTTTAATAAATATAAGTATTTCAAACTGTCCTGCCCTTGTTCCTCACATACTCCTTCCTTTCGAGACAGCTAGAGGAGCAACCGCCGTTACAAATCTACGCCACCAAACCAGAGCCAAGCAGACGGATTCAAACGGAGCTAAGGGACAGAAACAAGAAGAGATGACAGGACTGTGATGGAGCGGAGTAAGGACTGCTGTAAGGGTTTGCAACATCATTGGAGGAGATGCCTGTGCATGGAGGAATCTCGCCATCCCAAATGGGAACAGACTGCGAGCATCTCGAGGAGAGCAGAGGCTTACCGGAATCTGAGGGACGCGGCTTGCACGAGGCCAGCCCCGAAAAGCCCGATGAGTAAACCACACAAATAATTCTTTGGGGGAGGCTAAGAGGTAGGGGCCCAAGGGCAGGATACGGAGCACCTCGCGCACACTCACACAGGCGTTAGCCGTGGGAGCGGAGTACGGGCAAGCGCCGTGTTACCGCACCAGTAGCAACACACACGTGTACCCTGTGTACGAGTCATCAGCCAGTGCGGGATTATTCCACCTCCCCGCCACTGGTAGGAAGCTAGAATTCGTGAGTATATTGGCCAGTGTCATAGAGGCCAGGACTCAACTGCGTCTGTCTCCAGTGCGTCTGCCTCGGGGCCGGCAAACATGGCACCTGCTTACGATGGTTTCCCTGGTTCGCCTACTAGCCCGTGCGGGTTATTCCACCTCCCCGCACTGGTACGGGCAACCGGACAGACATTCAACAGGGTCAGTTGGGGCAGGCTCCAATGCTACACAACAGAGAGCCAGTAGCGCCCTGACCGTCCGTATTTCCGGAGCTACCGTCCCTCCGCCCAGGCCTAGTACCTACAGTGCCTACACTACAGCACTAGCTACCAGTCTGCGATCTCCGTGAAGCCCGTCTGGTCCTCCTCTTACGCACTCTTCTCCTGTAGTGCGATGTATTCTCAGTCGGTGCTGTTCCAGTTCCTGCACCGACGCAGCTAAGCCTCTGGATCAGGCGTTGCTCTCAGAGCAGCCCTAACACACTGTAATCTTTCCCCCCTAAACTAACCTGGATTGTGCGTTGTCTCAGCCCGTGTCACCAGTGCCGTGGTACCTCGCAATAGGTATCAGAAAGTGGGCTTGACGAAGTACAGTTGGCCCTGTCCCTGCTCCCCGCCACTATAGGAGGTGCTATCCTTAGCTCGGTGCCGTCGCGTCAGTTCCGGCCCTAACGCCACCAGGTCGCTACACGGCGCATGTATCGTGCGTAGAGCATCCGTCTCACCGAGCGCTCATCTGAAAGCCATCCGTCTCAGCCAGCGCCAATCGTAGCCATCCGTCTGCACCACGCCATCTGAGGCATCACCGTCTCCCGACGCCATCTGAGCCATTTCCCCGTTCTCCCCAGCGCCGGATCCTGAACATCCGTCGTGCAAAGCTGCGCCCTGTGAGCTGCGAAGTCGAGACTGCACGCTCCGCCAGAAGCGCTGCCGCCTGCAGACAGCTAGCCGATGAGTCCTCAAGAAGCAGGACTGCCAAGCAGCCGCTCATTTTGATGTACTCAGAGCCTGCCAACAGGCCAGGCGCAGGATCAAGCCAGAGCGCCAACTCAGACAGATCTGCCAGAGCCAGCCAACTCGAGAACAGGATCTGCCAGAGCCTAACTGCACAACCAGACAGGATCTGCCAGAGCGCCAACCCAGAGTCAGAAGCCGAGAAGGCTGCACAGAGCCGCCAACCAGATCTACAGAGCCCCCAGACGGGTATCTGCCAGACGCCAACTCAGACGGATCGCCAGACGTCGAGAGCCAAAGAGCCGACAGAGAGTAGAGTTAACATGGACACCAGAGATCGAGACCTGACCAGAGCCGTCAGAGAGAGCCATGAGCAGCCAAAGAGTCCGGACGAGGCTGCAGAGAGCGACACACTGCATGAGCAGCTGCAGAGAGCACGAGATACAGAGCGAAACTCGATGAAGCGTAAACGAGAGCGATCAGTCAGCACGGCAAACTGACACCATGAGAGTCGAGAGCCTGTAGTTGCCATGAACGGATCGAGAACGTCAAAGTAGCACAGAGCGTCGAAGCCGTCAAGCCTGCAATAGACACAGATCAAATCAGAGTTCACCCAGTAGGATCTAGCCAAAGGTTATAACCGAGAGACCATGCCCTTGTTCTCGGTGTTGCCCTGTTCCCGCCGTGTTTGCCCCTTGTCCGGGCTGGTGCGGCTCTCCCGGTGTGCCCCTAGTCAAAGGTGCTGCCCATTCGCTGGTGCGATCCAATAAAACGTCAGATGACTTGGCCCAACTTATTCCTGAGTGCTGCTAAGCCACGGGCATGCTGTACCGGTGCTGTCCATTGTCACCGGGGCTAGTTTGCCCGTCTGCCCTTGTTCCGGTGCTGCCCCTTGTTCCGGTGTCTGCCCCTTGTCCCGTGCTGCCCTTTGTCGCCGTGTGCGGCCCTTCTCCTTGGTGCTAGGTTGTTTTATTAAGGGATTGAAGTTTTAGGGTGGGCATTGGGAGGGACAGACAAAACGGGAGTGAAAAAAACCTATGGTTTGGCCGGTTTGGCGGGGAGGCACGCGTCCAGAGCCGAGCCACCACGTGTCACCTGCCCACCCAGACCCCCCTGGGACTTGGTGCTGGTGCGCCCCGGGAGTTGCGCACCTCTGAGGGGGGGTTATGTAACCGCCTGATCCAGTTTTATGTTGTTTTGTAATGTGTAAATTGGTCAGAGGCGTTAGTTTTTGGGTGGGCAGTCTATGTTATCTGTTTCTATGTTGGTTTGGGTGTGCCTGGTGATGGCTCTTGATTACAGAGGAAGTGGGTTTGCCGTTTTCCAAACATAATTGTAAGAGTGTCATGATTTAGGTAGGCGGCGTCTCAACGTTTGTTTGTGGTGATATGTCTCCGTGTTTGGTTATGTTTGCACCAAACGCGAAACTGTATAGGTTTGTTTTCGGTTTATGTGTCTGTTTCCTATTCGAATGCGTATTCTTCGTGTCTATGTAAGTCTCATGTTTAGGTCAGTCTACGTCGGTTTGTTATTTGTATCGATTAGTCAGAAGGATAGTTCGTGTTCGTTTTTCGCTTGTTAATAATAATGTTATTCAAAACTTCGCTGCGACCTTGTTCCCTCATTAACTCCTACCTTTTCGAGGTGAAGAGGTGAGGAGGAACAGCCGTTACATGAGACTTAAATTTCAAATCTATATAACCTTAAACAACAGAACTGTTGGTGGGGAAATAAAAATACATTCCAAAATATAAATTAAAACAACAAAAAAAGAACCATCCCCTTGCCCTGGCCATATCCCTATCCCTCTCCCATCCCTCTGCCTGGCCTATCTCCCTATTCGCCTTCTCTTCTCCATTCCCACTCTGCCTGGCCTATCTCCTACTCCCCCATCTCCCCATCCCTCTTGCCTGGCCTATGTCTCCCAATCCCTCTTCCAACCACCTCTGCCTGGCCCTATCAATCGCCTGATTCCCTCTCTCCCACCCCTCTTGCCTGGCCATATCACTCTCCCCAGTCCCTCTGCCTGGCCCTATCTCCCTAGTCCTCTCCCCCATCCCTCGCCCTGGCCCTATCTCCCTAACCTCCACTCTCCCCTATCAAACCGTCTGGAATGAGCCTAAAATCGATCCATATCCCCCTTCCCCATCCCTCTGTCCTGGCCTAATCTCTCTATATCCCTTTCTATACAGATTCCCCTCGCCTTCGCGCTACTCCCTAGTCCCCCTCCCATCCCCTCTGCCTGGCCATATCTCCCTATCCCCTCTCCCCATCCCCTCTGCCTGGCCATATCTCCCTATCAGGTGAGCTACCAGCTAACTAGTCCCTCTGCCTGTCTCTCTTGTTCATCAAGGATTCCCAGATCATTACCATGTATTATTTGGCAGCCTTAGCCATGCACTGGATCGATAGTGAACGCTGATAAAATTCGGACCTCTTTAATAGATTCAGCGTGTCAATCACTCCTGGTGACTAAGTGGAAACGTTGTCTCTCTCTTCTGCTCTCTCTCTCTGTCTCTCACCACCACCATCCCCCTCTCAGCATCCCCTCTCCCCCTACTCTACCCTGGGGTGAGTGCTCACAACACAATGAATAACCGTGTCAAAGAGGTTTTCAGCATCTCCTGTCCAACCCCCTATCAGCCAGCCAACATATCTACTGCTCCACTGTTCAGGTGCCTGTCTGTGTTCATAATCCACTGATGTCACTGTACCAGTGTACTGTATAGGATATTCTATAAGGTAGTTTTGTTCTTGTACACATTTCTGTCTTGATAAAAATAAAGAATGTGTGTGTGTGGGTATGTTAATGTCTTTATACATCGTTGACATAAATGTTTTCACTCTGATTTTGTATTTATGTGTTTTCAGCGAGCCTTTCACATCTCACCAACCAAAAGCTATTTTCATCATCCGGCACAAAAAGAGGCTTGCCTGCTGAAAAATGAACAATGCTCTCTCTAATTAAAAGGGAACTCTATGGGGAAATAAGGGAAGGTAGTGTTAACAACCTTCTGCCTGAGATAATTACTGTGGGTTATGCACGTGACTAATTATCTAGTTGTATTAAAAGCCCTGAGTCGTACCACATGAGAGGAGGGGAGGAAAAAGACTTCATCTCAGGTTGATGTCTCTATATCTTTTAGTTCATCAAGGAAACAATGTTAAGCCACGTCATTTAAAGTTGTACTGGTAGGTTAGGAAGAAATATACAATACACGTTACCACTATATGGGAATGCCACTATGGGTTATTGGCATCCTGTAGTACCACAACTATGTGACAAAGTTGACCTCATTTCCTAGCAAACATTCCTACATTTCCCACTAAATGATTTCTAAATGTTTCAGTCATTTTGCACACTATTTTCAATGATAACACCGTTTAGAATGATAGAAGGGGAAAATGTACGTGTGACATTGTATGTTGAGGGAAAACCACACGGACAGAGTGAAGAAATCTATTTAGACACCTCTGACTCTGTGACATAACACAGCGGAACTGAATTAAAATGACTCCTTTTATTACCAAAGTGAGAGTGAAACATTTGTCTCTCTATTTGTAGATAGGCGGTCTTCCTCCAGCCAGACAACCAGACAGAGAGGTAATGAGATGTAAATTGTCTGGGTGTAGATATAGGAAAACTAGTGGAGTAGCAGGAGCAGCAATTAACCACAGGAAGGGCCAAGAGCAGGCTGCCGCCATGGGAGACATGTGCAGGCACGGAATGCCCACAGAGAGGAAAAACAGCATACCAACACAACGTGGCCTCAGCAGTAGGAACAGGCTAAATMAGGGAATTCTAGGGCTGTTATTAGTACACATATTGTGTTTTGACTGTGCTATCGATTGGTGTGCTATGGATTGGTCTTATCGCTATCATTATATTCATAGGCTACTAATGCCATMATCATTTTTGTTAATTGACTCAATCTATATGATAGTGATTAGCACCTGCTGTACTGTGCTTTGGTGAACACTTGGCTCCGATTGGTTGGATGGCGTTATGACTGGTCACGGGAGCCATGTCACACCCCGTCGTTGTGGTATATTTTCACAGAATCACACAACCACTATAAGCATTACAGAAATGTTTGTCATTTGGTCTAAATTTAATTTGACCCTGCTTCTCACAGCAGGAAAATAATCCTGCAGCAAAAGGAAATGTGAATTATCATGTGGATTCTAATTCKTGGGCATTTTTGTAGGGGTTGATACATTTTTTGTTATGGCAAATCAAGTCTGACATTTTTAAATGGAAATCACAAACTTTAGAAGCCTTTTTAAACCTTCAATACACTACAATTTGCATTTCCTGCTGTGCAGAACATTTCTCTGTGACAACTAACTGATCAAATTAAGATAGCAGATCTGTAACAGATATCTTTAAAGCAAACCATTCTACCCTTTCCTGCTGTGTTTTAACAATCATAGCCATGGATTAGCCACTTACAACCCTCTCATTTGTACCCAGATTATTCTGTTGGCTATCTGACAAGACACAACTGCGTCTGATGGATGTGTTTCTGTTCCGTTAAGCATTCACAACTTATGGGCTTAAAGATGTTTGTGGCTCGTGGGCATCCAACGTAATGCCAGAGTGATGTTTACAAATTGGCTGAAGAATTAATGGGGACTTGGGGGAGTCAATTGGCCCTTTGTAAAGATTGCTGGGAGCAGAGAGCGAGTGAGTGAGTGAATGAGCAAGCGCGTGTTGGTGTGTATTCATGCGTGGACGCATGTCTGCGCGCACGCGCGCGCGTGTGTGTGTGCGTGTGCGTGTGCGRGTGCGCGTGCGTGTGCGRGTGCGTGTGRGTGTGRGTGTGRGTGTGTGTGTGTMTGRMTMWSTMTTWGSRWRWSMTRRWYGKAKTMGMCRTWGYYKRTGSKMMMSSYRRRMRYYGSRCKWTSMRMYMRTCRATATATTGTTGCCCATTCCGAGTGCCTCTGAATGGGCCGCTGGCACTGCAGGATTGGGCCTCCTGGAGCCTCTCAGCCTCTCAGCCACACAACCAGGAGGCCATTTAACCCCCTGGGAAATACCATCACTATTTATGGGTAGCTTGTTGAACGTCTATATATCTAGGTTAACTCAGAACTAAAATCTCACGTCATTTGTTCAGATGCTAATCTGTACACAATAGATTGAACATCGATAGACATCAACGTGGTGCTATTGAATTAAAGTTCTCCAAAAGTTGTTCAAGGTAGAAGTGGTGCCTTGTCTTTACATACACACATACAGGCCTCAAGATGTATCTCTGTAACAGATACTGTGTGGTTCTGTAGAATAGGGATTTATGTTCTATCACAGCTGGGTGAGTGGGATGATTCCTGTACATTTTCAAATTACCACTGTAGCAGCCAGCACTGCTCTGAGCTGTGAGCCATGTCACCAGCCTTGCCTGTAACCCTGAGATGGATACCAGCAGCACTGCAGGGCACAGCATGCTAATCAATGACACGCTAACGGGCCAGAGGACGGAAAGAGAGGTGGGTCACTAACCATACACACACAGACCTGCAATTGGGATATTATACGCGGGCGTGTTTCAAACATGATTGGTTCAGTTTGGGAATTTATGGTGGCCTTGGACCAGGGATGTAGAATATGTGAAGGGATCAAAATAAAGTTTGAGTTTTTAAAAGTACTTATTTATCAGAAGTCTTACTAGTATGACTAGGCTAGGCATTGCTTGCTGCCTGTGTAGTGGGTTCAATGCCGTATGGCAGATTTCTCCCGCTGTCTCCCGCTGTGTGTGTGTGTGTGTGTGTGTGTGTGTGTGTGTGTGTGTGTGCACGTGCGTGCGTGCGTGCGTTGCTTGTGTGTGTGTGTGTGCACTGTAAAGGGGTTAACATGAATTTGACAGTAATTTACAGGAGGCTCCATGGCAAGTAKAATTCTGTATTTTATATTACAGTACACCTACTTTAATATAAATATTGTATCAAAGCAAGCACTGTGTAATGACGTACTGTAAAATGGATTGTAGTTAAGTTAATGCTACTGTAATTGAAAAAAAATGAATTAATGAATGTAATTCATTGGGGGCGGTGTTTTTTTTCATCCTGTAACTACAAGGGATTGGTGAAAGCAAGGTTGGTTGCTAGGTAAAGTGTTTACACAATACAGCATATGAATTAATATTTTGTGTTTATATCACACACTTCTAGAGGCCTTATCAAAGGCTTTCACACATGCAGCAACTACAGGGAAAAACAGACCAAAAGGACATAGCAAAATACTTGACCATTTATTAAGGTTGAAGACTAGTTGCCACTACAATCGGTACCCTATACATTTTAAATTGATGGGGCACTATAAAAACATAGCAGTTGAATTGGTACAGCATTTTCACTCACGGGTGCAAAAAATATACKCTCTTACAAGGCACACCTCAAAATATGCTAATGAGACAACAACAACAATACCATGCATCCACTACTGGTCAAAAGGTTATTGGTGCTCCAAAGATACGGTACAGTACTGTATTCTGTGGGGTGGAATTACAGTACCATTAGAAATACAGCAATTTTCCCACAATGCACCACGTATGARGCAGTAAAACATTTAAACATATTTTTTTTACTGTTGATAATAGCTAAAATTACTGTATAAAATACAGTTTTCCATTACAGCATGTGTGTGTGTGTGTGAGTGAGTCAATTGGAGACGCAATTTAATTATTGTTTGCATATAATTTGGTTTACCCTACTGCTCTCTGAGTCTGTTGGAATGCTGCCCACTCTAGGCTGTGTATTTGTGTGTGTGTGTGTGTGTGTGTGTGTGTGTGTGTGTGTGTGTGTGTGTGTGTGTGTGTGTGTGTGTGTGTGTGTGTGTGTGTGTGTGTGTGTGTGTGTGTGTGTGTGTGTCCTCTGTGTATTCTATCCCTCTGACCCTCTAACAGAGCATTGCCTGCTCTCTTCCACCCTAATGACCTCTCTGGTTCCTACTTCTCTCCCTAACAATGCCTCCCTAACCGTAGGACACAGTTATCCACCCACCCCTCTGCTAACCACACCACAGTCCCATACACTATCTGGACCTGTATCTATCTGTCTGTGGATTGTAAAGTAATGTAATTGGGAATCTATATACTGCAAACCACTAGCACAGCCATCTTCACTGTGTTCTGTCTCTAACCTAGACGGATGAGGAGTGGCTAGCACCGCAGCTAATCTGGTGGAGTGCTGCCACGGGGAAAACCCCACCTGCTGCTATATCGGAGCAGCTAGCTAGGGGAGCGCTAATTGCAGGAGAGTGATGGGGACCATAGCCGTCTCTACAGCCGCCTGCCTGCCAGTGACGACGTCAACACTCGCTTCAGCCTCTAATGCATTTAGCTGGCATGTTCTCCTCCAGCACAATTGAGTAATGTTTTATTTTATTTTTTATTTTCAATTAATTTAGCTGCCGCAAAATGAAACAATATCAGGAAACGAGATAATGAGAGAGAACTGATATTGAAACCTGCCTGTAGTGAAATGTTGTTTATTTACGGGAGGGTGGCAATAGCTGACAGCGATATAGGCCTACTACACTCACCACACACATACCATAAGACATAAACACAGGCCTGCTCACTGATAATCAATAAGACTTCAACACAGGCCTGCTCACTGATAATCAATAAGACATAAACACAGGCCTGCTCACTGATAATCAATAAGACATAAACACAGGCCTGCTCACTGATAATCAATAAGACTTAAACACAGGCCTTCTCCTTCCAAGATGGCGTCGAAGAACATGGCTGACGTTTTACATTCTRCCCCCCAATTGTGCTCATTTGTTATTTTTTTTGCGTATTGTGTAACTTATTTTTTAACTTATTGTGTACATAATGTTGCTGCTACCATCTCTTATGACCAAAAATAACTTCTGGACATCAGAACAACGATTACTCACCGCGGACTGGAAGAAACTTTTTCCTTTATTAACGAGTCCGATGATGAGGAAATCCTGCTTTCACTGGAACAGGCCCAGACCCACGCAACGTTCTGAAAATCTGGAGGCGAGCGAGTAAACTCCCACTGCCGTTCGTTCTTCTTGCTAACGTGCAATCATTGGAAAATTACATTTTAGACATTTTAGACTAAGATTATCCTACCAGCGGGACATTAAAAACTGTAGCATCTAGAAGATGCAGAATATAGAACTATCGGGATTTTCCATGCACCGGTTGAACAGAGACGCTACCAATAACAGCTGGTGTGCGATGTCTAATATTAAAGAGGTCTTGAGGTATTGCTCGCCTGAGGTAGAGTACCTTATGATAAGCTGTAGACCACACTATATACCAAGACAGTTCTCATCTATATTATTCGTAGCCATCTATTTGCCACCACAGAATGAAGCTGGCACTAAGACCGCTCTCAACCAACTCTATAATAAGCAAAGAAGAAAATGCTCACCCAGAAGCGGCGCTCCTAGTGGCCGGGGACTTTAATGCAGGCAAACTTAAATCAGTTTTACCAAATTTTACCAGCATGTCACATGAGCAACCAGAGAAAAAAAAAACCTAGACCACCTTTACTCCACACACAGAGATGCATACAAAGCTCTTCCCCGCCCTCCATTTGGCAAGTCTGACCATAATTATATCCTCCTGATTCCTGCTTACAAGCAAAAGCTAAAGCAGGAAGTACCAGTGGCTCGCTCAATACGGAAGTGGTCAGATGACGTGGATACTACACTACAGGACTGTTTTGCTAGCACAGACTGGAATATTTTCCGGGATCCATCCAATGGCGTTGAGGAGTATACCACCTCAGTCATCGGCTTCATCAATAAGTGCATCGACGACGTCATCCCCACAGTGACTGTACGTTCTTATCCCAACCAGAAGCCATGGATTAAAGGCAACATCCGCATCGAGCTAAAGGCTAGAGCTGCCGCTCTCAAGGAGCGGGAGACTAATCCGGATGCTTATAAGAAATCCCGCTATGCCCTCAGACGAACCATCAAACAAGCAAAGTGTCAATACAGGATTAAGATTGAATCCTACTACATCGGCTCTGACGCTCGTCAGATGTGGAAAGGCTTGAAAACTATTACYGACTACAAAGGGAAACCCAGACGCGAGCCTACCAGCCGAGCTAAATGCCTTTTATGCTTGCTTCGAGGCAAGCAACACTGAAGCATGCACGAGAGCATCAACTGTTCTGGATAACTGTGTGATAACGCTCTCGGTAGCCGACGTGAACAAAACCTTTAAACAGGTCAACATTAACAAAGCTGCTGGGCCAGACGGATTACCAGGACGTGTACTCAAAGCATGCGCGGACCAATTGTCAAGTGTCTTCACTGACATTTTTAACCTCTCCCTGACCGAGTCTGTAATACCTACATGTTTCAAGCAGACCACCATAGTCCCTGCGCCCAAGAAGCGAAGGTAACCTGCCTAAATGATTACCACCCTGTGGCATTCACGTCAGTAGCCATGAAGTGCTTTGAAAGGCTGGTCATGGCTCACATCAACAGCATCCTCCCGGACACCCTAGACCAACTCCAATTTGCARACCGCCCCAACAGATCCACAGATGACGCAATCTCAGTTGCACTTCACACTGCCCTTTCTCACCTGGACAAAAAGAACACTTATGTGAGAATGCTGTTCATTGACTACAACTCAMTGTTCAACACCATAGTGCCCACGAAGCCCATCACTAAGCTAAGGACTCTTGGACTAAACACCTCCCTCTGCAACTYGATTCTGGACTTCCTGACGMACCGGCCCCAGGTGGTAAGAGTAGGCAACAACACGTCTGCCACACTGATCCTTAACACTGGGGCCCCTCAGGGGTGTTTACTTAGTCTCCTCCTGTATTCCCTGTTCACCTACGACTGCGTGGCCAAACACGACTCCAACACTATCATTGCGTTTGCTACAACAGTGGTAGGCCRGATCCCTGACAACGATGAGAAGGCCTATAGGGAGGGGGTCAGAGAACTGGCAGTGTGGTGCCAGGTCAACAACCTCTCCCTAAATGTGATCAAGGCAAAGGAGCTGATTGTGGACTACAGGAAAAGGTGGGCTGAACAGGCCRCCAATAACATCGATGGGGCTGTAGTGGAGCAGGTCGAGAGTTTCAAGTTCCTTGGTGTCCACATCACCAACGAACTAAACATACCAAGACAGTCGTGAAGAGGGCACGACAAAACCTTTTCCCCCTCAGGAGACTGAAAAGATTTGGCATGGGTCCCCAGATCCTCAAAAGGATCTACAGCTGCACCATCAAGAGCATCCTGACAGGTTGCGTCACCGCCTGGTATGGCAACTGCTCGGCATCTGACCGTAGGGTGCTACAGAGGGTAGTGCGAACGACCCAGTACATCACTGACGCCAAGCTTCCTGTCATCCAGGACCTATACAAGAGGCGTGTCAGAGGAAAGCCCATAACATTGTCAGAGACTCCAGTCACCCAAGTTATAGTCTGTTTTCTCTGCTACCGCATGGCAAGCAGTACCGGAGCGCCAAGTCTTGGACCAAAATCAAATCAAATCAAATTTATTTATATAGCCCTTCTTACATCAGCTGATATCTCAAAGTGCTGTACAGAAACCCAGGCTAAAACCTCAAACAGCAAGCAATGCAGGTGTAGAAGCACGGTGGCTAGGAAAAACTCTCTAGAAAGGCAGGCAAAAACCTAGGAAGAAACTAGAGAGGAACAGGCTATGAGGGGTGGCCAGTCCCTCTGGGATGTCGGGGGATTTATAACAGAACATGGCCAAGATGTTCAAATGTTCATAAATGACCAGCATGGTCAAAAATAAGTAAATCACAGTAGTTGCGAGGGTGCAAACAGGTCAGCACCTCAGGAGTAAATGTCAGGGCTTTTCGTAGCCCATCATCAGAGTATCTCTACCGCTCCTGCTGTCTCTAGAGAGTTGATAACCAGCAGGTCTGGGACAGGTAGCACTTCGGTGAACAGGTCAGGGTTCCATAGCCGCAGGCAGAATAGTTGAAACTGGACGCAGCAGCGCCAGGTTGGACTGGGGACAGCAAGGCAGTCATTCATGCCAGGGTAGTCCTGAGGCATGCCTAGGCTCCGGATCCCTCCGACGAGAGGAGAAAGAAAAGTAAGAGGAGAAAGAGAGA
>NC_036854.1:30630129-30639604 GCF_002910315.2 Salvelinus sp. IW2-2015 | reverse complement strand
AGAGAGAATTAGAGAGAGCATACTTAAGTTCACACAGGACACCGGATAAGACAGGAGAAATACTCCAGATATAACAGACTGACACTAGCCCCCCGACACATAAACTACTGCAGCATAAATACTGGAGATTGAGACAGGAGGGGTCAGGAGACACTGTGGCCCCATCCGATGATACCCCCAGACAGGGCCAAACAGGCAGGATATAACCCCACCCACAAGCCATAAGACTGCTGAACAATTAATAAAATCGCCAACGGACAATTTACATTGACCCCACCATCCCTTTTGTACACTGCTGCTACTCGCTGTTTATTATCTATGCACAGTCACCTCAACTAACCTGTACCACCGCACACTGACTCGGTACCAGTGCCCCCTGTACACAGCCTCATTATTGTTATTCTTGTTGTGTTACTTTTTATTATTACTTTTTATTTTAGTCTACTTGGWAAATATGTTCTTAACTTTCTTGAACTGCATTGTTGGTTAAGGGCTTGTCAGTAAGCATTTCACTGTGAAGTCTGCACTTGCTGTATTAGGCGCATGTGACAGATAACGTTTGATATGATTTGACTTAAACACAGGCCTGCTCACTGACAATCAATAAGACTTAAACACAGGCCTAACACGTTTTTTTAAATTGAGAGACGAGTTTAAATTTTTCTTTACTGACCATCATTTTCGCTTGTCTGTCCCCTTGCATGATGACGAGTTTCTCACACGACTGGCCTGTCTGGGTGATGATTTTTCTCGTCTGAATMATCTGAATCTAGGATTAAAGGGACTCTCCGCAAKTATATTCATTGTGCGGGACAAAATTGAGGCTATGATTAAGAAGTTGGAGCATTAACCAGGACAACACACAGGTCTTTCCATCATTGTATGATTTTTTTGTGTGCAAGTGAACTCAAGCTTACGGACAATGTCAAATGTGATATAGCGAAGCACTTGAGTGAGTTGGGTGCTCAATTACGCAGGTACTTTCCCGATACGGATGACACAAACAACTGGATTCGTTGTCCCTTTCATGCCCTGCCTCCATTCCACTTACCTATATCTGAACAAGAGAGACTCATCGAAATTGCAACAAGCGGTTCTGTGAAAATGTTATTTAATCAGAAGCCACTGCCAGATTTCTGCGCTCAGAGTATCCTGCCTTGGCAAATCGTGCTGTTAAGACACTGATGCCCTTTGCAACCACGTACCTATGTGAGAGTGAATTCTCACCCTCACTAGCATGAAAACTAAATACAGACACAGACTGTGTGTGGAAAATTATTTAATGAGAAGGGTGTGCTTGAAAGGATGCACATAACTCTGCAATGTTGGGTTGTATTGGAGAGAGTCTCAATCTTAACCTGCGGTAAGTTATTCACCATTTTCGATGAACAAATAAGGTTTTATATGTGGGATGGTTAAATATAGAGCAAAGTTATTGATTATTATTATATTATTATTTGTGCCCTGGTCCTATAAGAGCTCTTTGTCACTTCCCACGAGCCAGGTTGTGACAAAAACTCACACTCATTCTTACGTTTAATAAATGTATCATATAGTGTGTGTGTGGCAGGCTTACAATGATGGCAAAAAACAACATTCGAGAGTCTGCTGACCCTGGTGCTAGAGGAGGTACGCAGCTAGAGGTTGTATGTTTGAAGGGGTACGGGACTATAAAAAGATGGGGAACCACTGCAGTACAGTCATCCCTGGTATATATCTATCTGATCAGAGAGAGAGAGAGAGACAGATGAGAGAGAGAGAGAGAGAGAGAGAGACAGAGAAGACGAGAGACAGAGACAAGAGAGAGAGAGAGAGAGAGAGAGAGAGAGAGAGAAGAGAGATGAGAAGAGAGAGTAGGAGGGAGAAAGAGAAGAGAGAGAGAAAGAGACCAGAGGTAGTGGATGAAGAGAGAGACAGAGAGACAGAGAGCAGAGAGAGAGAGAGAGAGAGAGAGAGAGAGAGAGAGGAGAGAGAGAGAGAGAGAGAGAGATGAGAGAGAGACAGAGAGAAACAAGAGAGAGGAGAGAAGAGGAGAGAGTCGAGAGGGAGAAGAAGAGGAGAGAGAGAGAGAGAGGAGAGAGAGAGATGAGAGAGAGAGAGAGAGAGAGAGAGAGAGAGAGAGAGAGAGAGAGATTAAAAGACAGAGAGAGCGGGAACTGCAATTGATCCTCTCCAGGCTTGATAAATAATCAATCTCACAGCAATACAGCGTGTACATGTACACACCACACACCCACACAACACACACACACACACACACACACACATCTACACACACACACCACACACACCACACACACTCACCACACACACACACACACACACACACACACACACAACAACACACACACACACATACACACACACACAACACACTCACACAACAACACCCACCACCACCACACAAGCCACACGACCATCACACACATACCCTGTGCCCCCGGTATGCCCAGGTGGGTTTGGCTTGCAGGTGGATATAGAAATGTTTACTCAATCACTCCATAATGACAGCGAGCTTATGTTCTTAGTAATAGTTCGATTTGTTTCCTGGGGTTTTAAATAGTTAGATCTATTTCCATGCGTACATGACTTAGCGCTAAGCCCTTCAGAATACCGCGCAAAGCAATGCCACTTCAGCCCCGGTTTGGGATTTTAGCCAAACCTAACTCAGATTAAAAGCTTCTTTTTCTCCCCCCTCAGTTCCCCTTCTTGCTTTTTTTTAAAACACACATGCCACATCTGTCCCCCTCTCATTCTCTCTCGCTCTCCTCTTCTCTCTCTCTTCCTCTCTCTCTCTCTCTCTCTCTCTCTCTCTCTCTCTCTCTCTTCTTTCTTCTCTCTCTCTCAATCACTTTCTATTCTCTTTCTCTCTCTCACTCTCTCTATTTCTCTCTATTTCTCTCTCTCTCTTTCTCTGAGTCCTGCACCTGGCACGGGCCGGGAGAAGTGGGCCATAACAAATTGCTTTTTATGTACGTGACGGTTTGTACAATACATCTATATGATAGTACAGCGACGAGAGGAAATAAAAGGCTTGTGGTGTGTGAGAGCCACTCGAAGGAGAGAGTGGCTTTATGTAAGGATGGCTGGAAATGCGGTAATGAGGCTTTGTAATTGGGTTCGAGCTGGCATGGCGCGTGCATTCTCCCCCTCAGTGTTAGGGAGAACCGGGTGATTTGGGAAGTGAGACAAGCTGAGCCGTTTTAGACACAGCCTGGCTGCTCTCTGGTTGTTTTWGTGGACAAATGTTGCAATAAATACAAGTTAAATAAACTGTGGTCTAATAAACATCTTTGGTTTTATGATTTGCTTCAGCTCAATTCAATTCAGTAAAGCTTTATTTATCAGGCACAGGGTAATTGAGCCGGACCAAGCAGTCGGAACTCCAAACCTTGCACTGCTTTTACAGAGTCCTATAAAGTCCTCTTCGCAACCTATATACTGAACTGTATACATCTTCATTTCTGCCCCAAACTGTAGTTAATGGCACAGGAAAGACCTGTGTTTCTGTAAGGTGTAATACAGTGTATAGTGAAGCCCTGACTCCTAACCTGTGAAGTGAACAATAGCAGATCAGGCTGAGTGATGGATCCACAGCCCTTTGTGTTACCAAACCACTCCTGAGAGACCAGCACAGATGACAAACCCTGTGGTGATACATCACATTTACTTTGCCCCCTAGGCCCTGGCTCCAAATGCAGGATTTAGAGCAAAAATAGAAAGTATAAAATCCCCTTTTGCATCGAGAACCACAACGGACTACAGTGGAAACTGTTGGAAGGGAGAAAAGCAGCCCGGTTCAGAGCTGAGTTCGACAGGTGCAGCAAATCTCCTATTGATTTTTAACCCTGGAAATATAAGACTATGAATGGCAAGGAGCAGTGATATCCATGGATGTTGGTCTCTCTGCTTCTACATCATTTCTCATTCGTCGTAGGGAACATGAACAAACCAATGCTTTGACAATCATGTGAAGATGTTCAGGGAATACACACACAGAGAGTTTACAGACTGAACACCAGATTGAAAAGATGTGCTGTGAATCCAATATAGAGAGAAATCTATTTCTATTGTAGATTCTATTAAAATCAAACATGGAAGTTGTTATACTGTACCATGACTTACTGGGTTAAAGCAGCTTCTTCACTGGCCTTATAAAAGTTGATGTTTCTTTGCGAGACCATTTAGTGGATACATTTTCTGAGATATGAAAATAAGTGGAGAGTAGAGAGAAAGTGTACACACACACACACACACACACACACACACACACACACACACACACACACACACACACACTTCTGTTAGCGCACTGTATTGAGTGAAATGATTACAATGACCAGTTTGTGAATAATTATGTGGTACATGTCACACACACACACACCAGCACTATATACACTGGAGAGAGTGCCCTAAGTCATATCCTGTTATGAGATCTGTAGGAGTTTGGTTGCTGGGCTGTTAGTCGAATGTATATATTCCGCTCACATTCACTGATATATCAAAAATATGTAGCATTCACTAACACGACTTATGTCCCTATAGGTCACGGTTGATTGTTCTGGGGTGTATCGTTTTTTTTTTAACAAAGAGTTAGATTTCATTTCATGGGTACAGGTTTTTATCGACTAATGTGAGAGTAAAGCCCTGTCAGAAACACGCAATTCACTTCCTTGAGACACTTGCAGCCCGTGGGAATTGTATAACCAAACCCTAAATAATGCTAGAAATAATGAAATGCTTTCGCTGTTTATCGATGACAGCGCCTTGGCGCCTCTCACTTCCTTCAAACTCATTCAATTTTTTTTTAAAGTCAATTCATGCCACAGCGATCACTGGTCGAGAAACCCAACCTGCTCTCTTTCGGAGTTTTATCTGCTGTATCTCCCTCGACAATGGTTCGCTCAATTGCAGTTTTTTAACTTAATAAATGATAGCTTCTTCTAGTGACCATTCGTGTTTCGGTGGTCCACTATTTGAACTTTATAGATCGTTAATTTCCATCCGAGGCTAGGACTCACTTTCACTCTCTCTTCTACATTCTCGGTACATGGTTATGTCTGAAAGTGAACATTCAGACCGCTCTCAGTCTAGGTCTTAGAAAGTTATTAAAAGAAAGTTTCAAGTTTCCCACACTAAGGGTAACGAGAGAACGCTCCGTAACGACTGTGGTCAGTTTCCTGCATGTGAACCTTGCACAAAAGACATGCTTCCAGTGTTGAGTAAATGCTATACAAGCCTTCATAGGCCAAGAAGCTATTGCCACGTTTTATTTTCGATATGTAACAGGAAAACCTTAAGAAAAGGATTGCCGTCAGAGTGCAGGTATAACTGTCAGTAAATTCGCGCCGCCATCGTTTCTCATGTTCGCCGCTCTCTCGCAATCTCAATCTTCGTCTGTTCCCAAGAAATACCGACTCTCAGTTGGCTGGAGTTATAAGAAACAGGATATGCAATTTTGGAAACTGCCAGTAAAAGTGCAGGCTCGGGGAAGTTTAAATACTAGAAATGTAATCAGTCTAGTGTTCGCACAATCCAGATTTTTTCACCATATGCTCTATGAATATATCATTCACTCTAGTAAACTGGCCATATCTGTTACCTGTTGTCCAAGACCCATTTATTGATGCTTATGTTATAAAAAGCCTCCTTATGCCTTCACATCCTCCCTATCTCTCTCTCTAGTGAGCGTCCTTTCGCTCGATCATCACCTCATCCTCACATATACTTGTACAACACCGTGATCTATCTCTCTCTTCTCCCCTGTATTGGCCATCTGAGCGTTCGCTGTTATCTGTCGCCTCAAAGTTCGTTTGTACGCATGTTTTTCGCATCGCTAGCTAGCCCGGGTGTTGTTCATCAATGTTGTGCTTGGGCTACCCATTATGTGTTTTAGTCTCATCTTTTCACTCTGATAGGGTGGGTTGTGTCCTCATGTGTGTGCTTGCTCCACCGCAGGATGCCTCTTGCGTAGGTTCTCTCCCATCATTGGTTTGTAAAATAGACATTTGTTCTTTCACTAATTCGATCTTGCTTCTAAGTTCACATAGTTAATCTAGTTTTCTCACAAATAGTGGTTTCCAGTATTCTAATCTGGCCTCCTCACGTTCTCTGTTATTCTCATCAGTTCTTCGTCGAGTCCGCATGTGCTGCCACTTCTGGCCACGCGTTCCGTCGGGCTAGCATGCCAGTCGAGTGTTTTAGCTTGGGGTCAGAAATCACGAGTTCCCTGGCTTTGCTATCAATGTTATACAACAACAAAAATATTGCCGCGACCGAAGTCCAGTGGTCCAGTCTGGCAGATCCCTGCGTTAGTTTATACCATGACATGGAAATAACCGCTCTCCTCATCTAACTTCTTTGTAATTCTTTAAGTGTAGTGCCGTGCCCAATTTGACATATGAAAAAGAATTAAGTGTTCATTGATGCGAATATAGGAAATCAAATGGTGTTGGTGCAACCGCAGATGACCAGGAGAGGCTGGGTTTCGTGGTGGCATCACGCATTGGGCATTCCTATCTGTCGAATCGGCAGGGAGCCGAGCTCTAGTAGCTGGGGCATGTTGTCCATGCATTCTCAATTGCGTGTCATCTCTGTCGCCAATTGTTCATGATCATCGGGCTGCAGAAACTAAGAACAAGGTCGCCTGGTATAAATGTTAATCCTCAGTTGTGTAAGGTCACGATTGGAGTTGCTCTATATCCTCGGCGGCGAGGTTGGTGGTGGTGACTTCCCTCATGTGAACAGTGGGTGTTGCCGCGGAGTGGGAGGCCGTTGTTCAGAGAGTGTGTGGATGGTTGGGTATGATGAGGATGAGAGCACGACGAAGTAGGAGATAGGCTGAGTGCCGTTTGTAGTGATGAGATACAAATTATCTAGGCCTGTGGTGCCCGCTGGGGTAGTCGTGATCAATCATGGGTTGATTATTATAGCGTAGTGATCCAAATAATGTTGCCAGTTAAAAAAATACTCAAGTAATTAGAATAAAACCTGTGGTCATAAGTAATAAACATCTTATGAGCTTTGATTGATTTGTCTTCAGATACAATTCATTCAGTAAGCAAGCTTGTATTTAATCTAGGTACAGCAGGAGTAAATTGAAGATGGCTGCGAAGACCAATGGCAGAGAGTTACAGGAACCTCCATAACCTTTGTACAGACTGGGATCCTCTTCATCAAGAGTGTCCTCAGTACTATAGAGTTCCAACCTATCCTATGTCATTCGCTTCAACCTAGTGTTATCATTAGACTACGCAGCCTTTGGCCAGACTTGGTTATTTACCGATCGTCACCTCCTTGCCCATTGCCGGCTGAGGTGAGATATGTCCAACTGACAAATAAAAAAGCTGTAAGTTGAAATGCGCAGTAAAACCAGAGGAGTATACACTGATGTATTCCTGTATAGTGATGTAAATACAGTGTGTGATTGTAGGAGAAGTTCCGTTTGCGTAGACTTCCCTTACTTGACTTCTTGGAGATGCGCTGCGTCTTGTGAAGATGTGTAATCAATACCAGGAGTCATGGTTTGGTAAAGGTCTGTGCAGTGATGTATTCCAACTGTGTCTGGAATCTCACATCCGCATTTGTGTTATTTATTTGTAAAAAACAAATAAAAATAAAAAAAAACACACGGATTAGTGAAGCCTTCATTAATAAAATCACAGCTCTGAGGAGAACTAGTGTCTTAACACATTATGATTGCACTTAACTGCCCCGTGAGGGTGATTAGGTTAACAGAGAATTCACTATTATTCATACCAAATTCTTGTAGGTGGAGCTTGTGTTTTGCTGCTCGTGCGCAGCGCCCATCTACGAAAGTGGCCTCAGGCCTGGCTGACGTTGGTGACGTCACCAAAAGTTTCTAGTGATAGATAGAGCATGTCGAAAAAAAACATCTGATAGAGAAATATACCAAATTTCCCCCTTTTTGGGGCATCTGTAGAAGTCTACTTTCACATACTGATCTGGCACTCACCAAGTCGCGTAAATTACGTTCGGACATATGGGTAAAGGGAGAAAATATAGGCGGCAGAGAATGACACGGATTCATGGAGCATGACGATGTTCGAACCAGTCGAAAACGAGGAATGAACGGACAGGTAGCAAAGAGCAAATGAGTGCAAGTCGTCGTGAAATTACAGACTACTGATTATTGAATTTTTAGTAACGGTGTGCTCATTATTGCTACACAGAGAACAGATAATGTATTAAGAACTCGATAATATGAGACTTGATTAAACATGCAAGACGAGTCTAGTGCATATCTCATTGGAGATAGTTGGTACTATTGGTCTCCATCTTGCCAATTGCTACATGGTATCATTTTGTCCTCATGTCAAATTTCGTAGACCCTGTATACAAGAAGCATGATTACATGAACCAAGCCTTATGCTCCTGGACAATCATTGGGTGAAGGACTGTTCAGGGGAATAGCAAACACAAGAGAGTTTTAACAATTAGTCAGACCTGAATTTGATTTAAGTATTGAGAGACACCTAGATTGTAACTAAGATGTGCTGCTATTACGAATGTCTTCCAATATAGAGGAGAAATTAATATTTATTTCTGTATTTGTGTAAGAATTCATAAAATGTTAGAAGGGAGCATAAGCGTACTATGTGAAGTCTTGAGTTTATAAAACAAAACCGTAAGTACTGTATAATGCTCAGCCAATTAAGATGTAACTCTGATGTAAATTAGGGTTACACAGCAGCGTCTTCCTGCGCGCGCGTACAACCTTTAATGCCTTATAAAAGTTCGATGTCTTCTGTTTGGCTGAGAACCAAACAATTTAGTGGAATACATTTTTGAGATAATGCAAATAAGTGGAGCAAATAAGAAGAACAAGCTGCAATCACCCAAACATCGGCCCCTATGAGACTTTTAAACTGAATCTGTCCTTCATAAAAAGACTTGTTTCCACACACATCATCAAACACCTATTTACACACACATTGCACAACACACACCACACACATACACACACACAACACAGCACACATTAGGCAGGTAGTCGACAAGTGTGGCCCCATTGCCCAAGTTATTAAATATTGCATTTATTTCAAACGCAGGTCATGTTCAGGCTGACTCATCACACACACACACCACACACACACACACACACACACACCACACACCAAGATGGTGATTAATGTCAGCGCACACAGTGTCCATCCGTCTCTAAGAAAATGGAGCAGCACTTAAGACATTCTAATAACCGCAATGAATTTCAAATTCACACAGCACATGCATCATTTTTTAAAATAAAAAGATAGGCGACGAACACACACGAGTCCAACATTGTCTTTCTTTTGATCCTACTCTCTATTGATTGAAAGTTTATCTCTAGATTATTATAGTGAGCATTGAAAATAAATTGTATATGTAAAGATAGGCAGATTGACTCTAGTACGTTAATAAACACAACATTTTTCAATAAACATTTTACACTCACAAACATACCCCACACATCAGT
>NC_036854.1:30628107-30630104 GCF_002910315.2 Salvelinus sp. IW2-2015 | reverse complement strand
CACACACACACACCTGTCAGAAGGAGTCTCTAATGGGAGACTAAATGGAGGGCTGGCTGGTTGAATTCCATGCTGTGGACTCTCTAAGTATCACACTGCAGACAGTCAAGCATTCACCCAGCTGACAGGCAAGCCCAGGGCTCAAACCTTCAAGGCCTTCTCTCTGTCCCCCATGACAGTCCCTTCTCAGCGTAATGACTTATACTGCCATTAAGGACAGGGAGAGAAGGCAGGGGATGCAGAGAGCAGGCAGCATGTGGACAGGGATGTGTTTATGTGTGTGTGTGTGTGTGTGTGTGTGTGTGCGTGCTTGCGTGCGTGTGTGCGTGCGTGTGTGTGTGTGTGTGTGTGTGTGTCTGTACACTAGCTTTCTCTTCTGTTTAACAATGAGACCTTTTTCCATCAGTGTTCAGAGCTCGGGGAATGGCGTCCATGGTCAATGTCCAGTCCTAATGTTCCAATCCAATCACAGCTTTGTACATCTGCTGAAGGCCCTACTTACCATCACAAACATATAAACCATGCCACACGGCAAGAGGTGATGAAGGATTGTCCCAAAGGGATTTGATAATGTGCCCTATCAGACCTCCACACGCCACCTATATCTGTATGACAAAGCCTTCTCCATTTTCTACAGCACATATGTTACTGAGTGTGAGAGAAGAGGGGGATGACAAGGAGGGGTGAAGCGGTTGAGGACCCCGGGTCAGAGAGGAGGGGGTCCAGCTGGTCGCTATATCTCAAAATTGACTGATTTCAGAACTGTGTCATTACATTGGACGTGTGGCTATTGTTCTGGGGCGGTATTAAAATGCATGGCTTTCTGTCACTCCCATTCCCTGCTGATTGACCTTATTAGTTAAGGTAAATACATAAAACATTACCTTTACGACCATAACAGAAATGCGTGCATTTGAACCACAACAGTCAACCATTTATTTATTTTTTATTTCACCTTTATTTAACCAGGTAGGCCAGTTGAGAACAAGTTCTCTGTGACCTGGCCAAGATAAAGCAAAGCAGTGCGACAAACACAGAGTTACACATGGGATAAACAAACGTACAGTCAATAACACAATAGAAAATCTGTATACAGTGTGTGCAAATGAAGTAAGGAGGTAAGGCAATAAATAGGCAATAGTGGTGAAGTAATTACAATTTAGTAATTAACACTGGAGTGATAGATGTGCAGATGAGGATGTGRAAGTAGAAATACTGGTGTGCAAAAGAGCAGAAAAAAAAGAAAAAAAACAAATATGGGGATGAGGTAGGTATTTGGTTGGATGGGCTATTTACAGATGGGCTGTGTACAGCTGCAGTAATCGGTAAGCTGCTCTGACAGCCGATGCTTAAAGTTAGTGAYGGAGATATAAGTCTCCAACTTCAGTGATTTTTGCAATTCGTTTGAGTTGTGTTTAAATGCAGTAGCCCTATCCATACAATACAATCCATACAATAGCATTATGTAGTATATCATAATACAATACCAAGCAAATATTCAACAATTGTGTCTAATGGAAAAACATATTTTCAGTCGATAGGATCAAACGAAATGTATGACTAAAGAAAATCCCACTGGGTGGGAATGGGAGAAAATGAGTCAGAAAAGAGCCGCACGGGGATGGAGAGAAAGAGAAGGAAAGATGGAGAGAGAGGTAGCGCTGATAGTCAGTAACTGAAGACCAGTCACTGCTGAGCTGCAGGGTCCAGGGATGAAATCTATTCCATTTTCTGTCCTTTATCTTAGGACTGACAGATAGACGAGTCCCTGGTCTGACAGGCCTAACCGATGGCTGTCACCCTGTCCAACCTCTCTCAGAGCAGATCCTTCACCAAGGCACGCACACACACACACACACACACACACACACACACACACACACACACCACCACAACCACCAGGCCACATGCACACCAACACACACACACACAACACCACACACACCACAACACACACACACACACACACACACCACACACACCACAACACACAATAG
>NC_036854.1:30626921-30627900 GCF_002910315.2 Salvelinus sp. IW2-2015 | reverse complement strand
TACAAACAAGCATATAAACACACTCGGCTTTCACTTGCTCCCCAAAGCAGTACGACAGTTGACCCGTGACATAATTTAGAAAGAAATAACATATACCTCTCCGTCAACACAGTGAGCTGAATATACAACATCATCATTTCACCCTGTATAATGGGGTTGTGAGTTTGAAATCTGCTTCAAAATGTTTCATCTATGGATAAATGTTTCATCTATGGATTTCATCTACAGAATCTGCTAGAATAACAATTGTTTATTTAGCATTTTTTCCTCTTACTGTGCAATACCAGAGGAATAGTGGAACTAGCGTTACATTTTTACCAATTAAAAGTGTTACACTCACTGAAATAACAGCAGTGTAGCATTTATTTGAAAGACTCTGTCTAATTCTGTCTCCCAAATAAGAACCTATGAAGTAGTAGAACCTCGTAGAACAGCCCTGGTCTGATGCAGTGGGGATACAAATGGATACATTTAAACCACCCAACCATGCTGTCTCTGATCTCTGTGGCTTCCCTATTTGTTCTAATGTGGTAGCCTGTAATCTAGAAAAGCAGATTATACATGTATTAAACTCCTTAAAATTGCAGTTATTTTAATTCCACATTTGCACTGGAAATGCAATGGAATTCAAAAACATCTAAACACCAAACAAATAATCTACCTATCAGAACAACTGAATGAGGATGCAGTGACATGTCAGCACCTGGACAATTGTAGTAAATTAATTATAATATTTTTTTTCTATGAAATCAGGTTCTGTCTAAAATAATGACAAGGTTAAAAACATTCACAGCACCAAATGTATTATTTAGTGTGCTTCCAAGGAAGTGTGTATGTGTGTGTGTGTGTGGTGTGTGTGTGGTGTGTGTGTGTGTGTGTGTGTGGTGTGTGTGGGTGTGCTTTTTATTGAATTGAACAGCTATTGCAGTATTTACAGCACAGATGTAATTTAAGGAATTTAAACAGCTCTTTCCAACAC
>NC_036854.1:30607543-30624227 GCF_002910315.2 Salvelinus sp. IW2-2015 | reverse complement strand
TGGACAATTGTTAGTCAAAATATTATAATATTTTTTTCTATTGAAATCAGGTTCGTCCAAAATAAATGACAAGCGTTAAAAAACATTCACAGACCAAATATATTTAGAGGTGTTCCAAGAAGTGTATGTGTTAGACTGTGTTGTGTGTAATTTGTTGTGGTTGTATTGTAGTGTAGTGGTTTGTGTGTGCCGTTGTTGTGTGTGGTGTAGCTTTATTTGAATTGAACACGCTATCGCATATGTACAGCCACAGATGTAGATTTAAGGGGAATTTTTAAACAGCTCTTTCAACACATGTTCTCGTATGTTCTACCTGCCCGGCTCTCTCTCTCTCCTCTCTTCTTCACTCTATCTCTCTCTCTCTCTCCGTCCTCTTTCTCTCCTCTCTCTCTTTCGCTCTCTCCTCTCTCTCTCTCGTCCCACCCTCCCCTCTCTCTCTTCTCTCTCTCTCTACTCTCCTTCTCCTTCTCCTCTTCCTCTCTCTTCTCTTCTCTCCCCTCTCTCCTCCTCTCTCTCCCCTCTCTCTCCATCTCTCCCCGCGCCTCTCATCGCTTCGTGCTCGCTCTCCCTCGACTCCTCCTGGCCCTCTCTCCTCTCTGCACTCCCTTATCCCCCTGCCCTCTCCTCTCTCCTCCTCTCCCTTCGCCTCTCTCTCCTCTTCCCTCTCCTCGCTCTTCGACTCTCTTTCCTCCCTTCTCTTCTTCTCTCTCTCTCCCTCTCCCTCTCTCCCTCTCCTTCCCTCTCTCTCTTTCTCTCTCTCTCTCGCCTCCTCTCACTCTCTACGCTCGTTTCCTCTCTCTTCTCTTCTCCGCCTCTCCTCTCTCTCTCTCTCTCTCTCTCTCTCGCTCTCTTCCCTCTCCTCTCCTCTCTTCTTCCCTCTCTCTCCTCTTCTCTCTCTCTCTCTCTCCTCCCCCTCTCTCTCTTCTCTCTCTCCCTCTTCTCTCTCCTCTCTCTCTCTCTCTTCTCCCTCTCTCTCTCTCCCTCTCTCTCTCTCTCTCTCTGCTTTTCGCCCTCTCTCCTCTCCTCTCTCCTCTTCTCTTCTTCTCTCTTCCTCGTCTCCTCTTCTCTCTCCTCTCTCTCTCTCTCTCTCTCTCTCTCTCTCTCTCTCGCTCCCATCTCTCTCTCCCGTTCTCTCTCTCTGCTCTCTCTCTCTCTCGTCCTCTCCCTTTCTCTCTCTCTCTCTTCTCTCCTCCCCTCCCTCTCTTCTCTCCTTCTCTCCTCTCTCTCTCTCTTCTCTCTCCTCTCTCTCCTCTCTCACCTATCATCTCTCTCTTCTCCCTTCTTGGTCCTCTCAGTCTTCTCTCGAGTCCTCCCGCCTACTCTCCTGGGGACTCTCTCTTCTCGACATTACGCGGATCTCACAGTATCTATCCCTTCTTCCTCTACACTCTCTCTCTCTCTCTCTCTCTCTCTCTCTCTCTCTCCTCTCCTCTCTCTCCTCTCTCTCTCTCTCTCTCTCTCTGCATCTCTCTCTACTCTCTCCTCTCTCTCCCTTCTCTCTCTCTCTCTCTCTCTTCTCCTCTCTTTCCACTACTCCTCGCTCTCTCTTCTCATCTCTCTCTCTCTCTCTCTCTCGCTCTCTCTCTCTCTCGTCTCTTCTCTCTCGTCTCTCTCTCTCCTCGTCTCTCTCTCATCTCTCTCTCTCTCTCTCTCTCTTCTGACCCTGTGTCTCCTCTCAAGACAATGTGTCCTCCCTTCCTGCACAACAGCTGAGGCCGCAGCTCACATAATGACACAAAGAAACCCAGCTGCCTCAACCAGCCCGGCCAGCACGGGTGTGACTCGTGTGGGTGTGCGTGGCGTGCAAGCGTTCGTGCATGCAGGTGTTGTGTGCCACCATCTGCCCTTTCAGCAGGGAAGCGATGTGAAGCTTGACTTTGACCCCTGGGAATTATGTGCTGGCTGAGCAGGGTGATGAGATTGATCTGGGCTGGGCCTCACTCCTCTCTCTGTGTGTGTGCTGTGTGTGTGTGTGTGTGTGTGTGTGTGTGCGTGGGTTGTGCTGCGTGTGTCCGTGGTGTGTGTGGTGTGTGTGTGTGTGTGGTGTGTGTGTTGGTGGTGTGGTTGTGGTGTGTGTGTGTGTGTGTGTGTTTGGTTCAAACAACACAATCCTGAACAGGATCCACTGAGAAACCTACAGTAAAATGTCTTCCTATTTCATTGATGAACACACAAAATCAAGTACTTTTCCATCAAATAGTTATTTATTCAACGGTTGCAGCCTTGAACTTCATCATATGGTTAATTGAATTTGAGGGTAAGTTAGACCGCTGGCAGTTTGGTCGGCTGTGTGCCTTGTTTGTGCCTGTGATGTCTGTAGTCTGTAATTGTATAAGAATGCCACCTGAAGGTGTGGCCGAATGCAGTTGAAGAGCAATCAGGCATCCTGAGCTCGTCACAACCAAATTTTCCCCCACCTCAAGCCAACCCGGATGATCTTGGCAACTCCCTTTCCACATTCTATACATTGTAACCGGCACCTACCGCCAATCAGTACGCTACACTGCATTTTATTGCTCCAGCGACACTAGGCCCGCACGTCAAGGTTGATTGGTGGAGAGGCATGCGCGTATCACAGGGTTTAATCTGCGTTGGAATCCCAGATTAGGTTCTGAGGCTTAAGACATGCTGCTGCACAGGTCTGCAGACCTACTACCATACCTAGGATCACATCCAATCCCGCCAAACCTCTCTAAATTCTCTCCAATCTGAAGCGCATACATTCACAGAAGTTTCAATTGGCAGTCGCACTTTGTGTTTCATTGAAACATCCAATGGGAAATGCATTGTGCTTGTGGTCAGTGGTGCCTGAAATGAAGATATCTTGTTCTAAGGGCTGTCACGTACCAACGACCGATGTCCTGCTTGTGGAGGGAGATTTTCTGTCATATTCTGGTCTAAAGCACAAGATGACTGAATGAATGCTTGAGATGATTTGTTTGTGTGTGTGTGTGTGTGTGTGTTGTGTCATGTGTTGTGTGTGGGGTGTGTGGGTGTGTTGTGTGTGTGTGTGTGTGTGTGGTGTGTGTGTGTGTGTGGTTGTGTGTTGTGTGTGGTGTGTGGGTGTGGTGGTGGTGGTGTGTGTGTGCACGTGTTTGGCGCGGTGTTGTGCGTGTGATGTGTGTGTGTGTGTTGTGTTTGCACAGTCAGCATGGCATACTTTGTGTGTGTGTGTTGTTGGCATCTCCATTGACACAGTGGGTTAGTGGAAATGAATGTTGCTGTCTGTCTTCACTGTCTGAGTGAGCAGACGTGACGGGGCAGGAGAGGTAAACAAAACGATGGGCATAATCAGGGGCAGGGAGATGAAACAAAACGATGGCGATACACTGGGGCAGAGAGAGGTAAACAACGATGGCATAACACTGGGGCAGGAGAGAGGTAACAAACAGATGGGATAACAGGGCACAGGAGACGAGGTAAACAAACAATGGCATACACATGGGGCAGGAGAGAAGTAAAACAACAATGGATACACAGGGCAGGAAGAGCGTAAACCAAACATATGCGATAACATGGGCAGAGGAGAAGGTAAACAAACAATGCCACGAGGAACAACATGATAACCATGGGGCAGCGAGAGAGGTAAAAACAACGATGGGGATAACACAGGGGCAGGAGAAAGGTAAACAACATGGCGATAACACGGGGCAGGAGAGAGGTAACAACAATGCCATTAACACGGGGCAGGAAAAAAGGTAAACAAAAATGGGATACACAGGGCAGGAGAGAGGTAAACAGAACAATGCATAACACGAGCAGGAGAGAGGTAAACAAACATGGCTAACACGCAGGCAGGAGAGAGGTAAACAAACAATGGCATAAGCGGCAGGACGAGAGGTAACACAAACAATGCAACACGGGGCAGGAGAGAGGTAAACAAACAATGGCATTAACACGGGCAGGAGAGAGGATAAACAATCGATGGATACACACGCCAGGAGAGAGGGGTAAACAAACGAGTGGATTAACACGGGGAAGAGAGAGGTAAACAAAACGATGGATAACACGGGCGGCAGGAGAGAGGTAACCAACGATGGGATAAACACGGGGCAGGAGAAGGTAAACCAACGTGGATAACACGGGGCAGGAGAGAGGTAATACAAACAATTGGCATAACACGGGGCAGGAGAGAGGTAACAAACGATGAGATAACACGAGGGCAGAGAGAGAGTAAACAAGCGATGGGATAAACACGGGCAGAGAGAGAGGGTTAAACAAACGATGGGATAACATAATGGGCAGGGGAGAAAAACAAACACATGGATAACACGGGGCAGAGGAGAGGTAACAAACGATGGCGGATAACATGGGCAGGAGGAGATAAACAAAGATATGGGATAACATGGGGCAGGAGAGAGGTAAACAAACAATGGGATAACATGGGGCAGGAGAGAGGTAAACAAATGATGGGATAACATGGGGCAGGAGAGAGGTAAACAAACGATGGGATAACATGGTGCAGGAGAGAGGTAAACAACGATGGGATAACACGGGGCAGGAGAAAGGTAAACAACGATGGGATAACATGGGGCAGGAGAGAGGTAAACAAACYATGGGATAACACATCACTTCATAGAGTGGAAAGAAGAAGAAAACACAGAAAATGTCTTAGGTAAAATGAACACAAACACGGACACAATCCCAGGTCATAACTGTACTTCTGTTTTTCATGCTGTTCTACGTCTGTGTCGGCAAGATGTACATTTCACACATTAGCAAAAGTTGTTATTTTGTAATGCATACTTTTAACCCGAAACATGAGTAAGCATGTTGTATTCGGTGCATGTGACAAATAAAATGTCATTTGAAACCAACAAATTCCCTCAAAGCAGTTGAAAAGCTGTGGTATGATAAGACTCTCTCCTGTAGACGTTATAATGTTTCCATCCAGGGTTCCGCTTTAAATTACATTCCTTTTATAAAGGCTTCATGAATCCTTCATAATGCCTTCTTAAGCACTAAATAAATGTAATCTACAAATCATCTATAACCATATGTCAGGCTTTATAAAAGGTCCATAAATGTGGCATAACTGTGTGGCAATCGCCAATGTCAAATGTGACATACCCACTATGTTGAATATGATATAAACATGTGCTTTATAAAGGGTGAAGTGRTGAGCTGAAGGATGGCACACGCTCTAAAGTGATGTCCTGTTAGCCGTGTTACACCTAATGTGCGGAAGGTCTGGTGGACCAACACATCAAACTTGGCCTTCATTAGTTAGAGTTAAATTGATAAAGATAAATTGTGGAAATGGGCAGGTTTATCAATAATTATTACTTTCTGACTGTATTAAGTAGTGACGATAGCAAATACTTTACTCAGTAAGTTCCTCCTGTAAAATTCTATGGTCACTCCCAGTAAGGCAAACTTGGAATGGTTGATATCCCAGGATTATACTGTATGTGATGTGTGTGCAATAGCCTGGGGGACGATTTTACACCAATAAACACTTACTGTACCTTGATGAAAGCCCCCAACCCAAAGACATTGAAATAGTCTTTCTTCTGGAACCAAGTTCCTCAGGACACACACATTCACACAACAAAAACAAGCCGTATCGTGGGGTGCTGGGCCCAGTCAGGTCACATTCACCCACTCCCCTGCTGAAAGGTCAGCCACAAAATGTTGGCACCATTGTAACAGGTTGTAATCAAGCCCTGGTCTCCAGCATGGGAAGAGGAATACCTGGTGCAGTGGTCTCAGGTTGGACTACTCCCAATCATCTTGGTTCTGACACACACACACACACACACACACACACACACCACACACGAGCGACGCGCACGCACGCACGACGCACACACACACCACCATCCGCACACACACACACACACACACAACCACCACACACACCACACACACACACACACACACACACACACACACACAAACGCAAGTGTTGCAGGTCCATCAACCCATTTAAATACCTCTCACACCCTACAGTAACCTGTGGATCATGAGAGAACCTTCATAAATCAGCAGAACGTAAATGACCTTTATTGACACTTTATGTAGTGTCTTGTAATTCTTAGTTTGAAGTGAGGCACCTTCGCCATTCATAACACATCCATAAAGACTCTATATCCCATGACGCTGTACTTACTATAAAGTCAGACAGCTTTGGTCATTCATAACACACACTTAAAGGCTTAGTGATGTAAACCCAAACGCATTAACACTTAGGAAATTATCACTAACAGCTAAAACAAATAAACATTAAAGATGTGTTTAAACTACACATTTCCTTTTATTTGTACTTTTTTTTTTTTTTTACAATACAAATACATGAAGTATCAAAAAGTCCAGAAATGCAATTACATTGAACATTACACAGGGCTGTGAATAGCGCAGTTTGTCCTTGAGCTGTTGGACGAATGGTTACGGCCTCTCTTCCTGCTGGAGGTACTGCATTTTGGTTCCAACCTTAAAAGTAACAACAAAGAAAGTTAGCAGGTCTGTTAGCAAATGCCTTCGTCACACCTTCTGGATAAGGGCATTTCTGTGCTGCGCCAGGAAGATGGGAAACTCCATTCAATTCGTATTATTATATTTGTCTTTCATTTACAAATCTCATGATGTGACTGAGATGTGGCTGTATTCAGGGGGATTTGTATTTAGCTGAGCCTGCTAGCAATTGCTTTGAAGTCCCCATAGTTATTTGAAATAATGCTTGTAATCCAACTCAACACTTAACTACTACCAACAAATTTTAATTACAATAAATAAAGGTTAATTTTCTTTTTTTTTTGCTGTCCAGGGCATTTGATTTGTGAACTCACCACATGATCAGCTTCTTGTCAGCAACACAAAAAAAATGCTTCCAAGTCACGAAATGTTGTAAATGTTCTAACTAAAAGTCCCCTACGTAATAGTAGAAAAGTGTCAATAACCATTCATGATATATGAAAACTGACTGTCTAAACATTAACAATGATTCATATTTGTTCATATTTAGGTGATATTTCAATTACATTTGGATTTTAAAACATGTTCCAAGGTCAAATAAATGCCCCATATGCAAATCACTGCATATGGAATACATATTGGCTTAGAGCAAAAACTGTGCCACAGTAAAAGTGTTCATGAAGGCCTTATGAAGGCTTTATGAAGCCTTTAGAAGCTGCATGTCATTTAAACGGGGACCCCATCCAGATGTTCTCTTTTCTGTGTATTTCTGATTCTTAACAAACTCCCCTAGAGTAGTTGGAAAGCAACAGCATATCCTGACTTCTAACCACAGGCGTACACCTCTGTCCTCCTTGTGTGTAAGGCCCATCTGATTTATGAGTGACTGACATCACAAACGGCCCAGGTCTGTTGACTGACACGATCTAAGATGCATGAACCCCGATGCAGAGCAGCATGTTTATGAAGCCAAATGATTTACCAGGGTGGGAGAGAGGGAGAGAGAGGGGGAGAAATAGAGAGGGGGAGA
Source organism: Salvelinus sp. IW2-2015 (assembly GCF_002910315.2). Taxonomy (NCBI): domain Eukaryota; kingdom Metazoa; phylum Chordata; class Actinopteri; order Salmoniformes; family Salmonidae; genus Salvelinus; species Salvelinus sp. IW2-2015. The sequence goes on along the minus strand of NC_036854.1, from coordinate 30,616,783 downwards.
GAGAGATAATGAGAGAGGGAGAGAGGGAGATGGAGAGGGGGGTTGGGGAGAGAGGTGAGACAAAATAACAATCCAAACACTTCATTACAATAATTCATATATCACTGTGGTGATGCCTAAATGAGGAGCTCAGAGTCAACACGAACGCAAATAATTAAATTTAAATATTAATGATGAAATGTCCTCAGTATCCTAGCGGCTCATGATCAATCTGGGGCTAATGAGTCGTTTATATCCGTCCAATCCCAACGCTTCTCTTGCCTCCGCGCTGCCGGGGCGACACGTGCTTAGAGGTCATTGATAAAGTGTGACTAAATGTTCAAATCATCTCCTAAACAAAAGCAATCTTTCCTTAATGGAGTGTTGCAGGGACGAGGAACGAGGGAAGACAGGGGTCGAGGAGGTGTACAGGGACACAGAGGTGGTGAGGGTTGTAATGTGGGAACATTAAAGGTTCTCTTTAGTTTTAGGTTTCATTGTGTGAAACATAATAATACAATAAAGAAAATCACTGGGATTCTCTAGGATTTATATGTTGTACCTTTTCCATATCTCCTCTATCTCATTTCAAAAGACATGTGCAGCACTTGCATCATCAAGAAGGAAAAACTGTTATCAGTCATTGTAGTGGATCAATCGATCGATCGAAACTAGGGCTGTGTTTCTCTCATTGGCAGATCACGCTTGGCCTCCCTGCTGACTCAGTCACTCCACTGTGTGTGCGTGTGCACGTGTGTGCGCACGTGTGTGTCTGTGTGTGTGTGTGGATGACGTGATGCCTGTTTGCATTGGGCAGCAGCAGGAACAGCAGTACTGGCTCTCCTCTCTCTCTCTCTCTTGCTCATTCTCTCCCTTTCCCTGTCTCTCTCTCTCCCCCCCTCTCTTCTCTCTCTCTCTCTCTCCTCCTCCTCTCTCTCTCCTCTCTCTCTCTCTCTCTCTCTCTTCTCTCTCTCTCTCTCTCATCCTCTCTCTATCTCTCCTCTCACCTTTCCCATATTCATACATAGATCAAAAAAAGATTCAAAACCACATATTTAGTATATCAAATTATCCCCTCCTCCTCCTTCTCTCTTCTCCCCTCTCTCTTCTCTCTCTCTCATCTCTCTCTTCTCTCTCTCTCTCTCTCTCTCTCTCTCTCTCTCTATTTCCCTCCCTCTCCCCCTCTCTCCCCCTCTCTCTCTTCCCCTCTCGCCTCTCTCTCTCTCCCTCTCTCTCTCCGCCGTTCCCGGCTTCTCTCTCTTTCTCCTCTCTTCCCCGCCCTCCCCCCTCTCTCTTTTCCCTCTCTCTCTCTCTCATCTCTCTCTCCCCCTCTCTCCCCCTCTCCCGTCTCTCTCTCCTCTCTCTCTCTCTCTCCCTCCCTCCCCCCTCCTCTCTCCCTCTTTCTCTTCCCCCTCTCTCTCCCCTGTCTCTCTCTCTCCTCTCTCCCTCTCTCTCCCCTCCCCCTCTCTCTCCCCCTCTCTCTCTCTCCTCTCGCGTTGAGGCTGATTACTCCTGACCTGCTCAATCCAGTGGCTGCTACATCCAATCAGCCTAATCGCTCAAAACTCCTGTCTCCCCCCTCCTGCACGCTAATGGGCTTTCCCTGCACCGGTGACTTAGCACTTAAGAGCTAGGGGGGTCACAACTACTTGAGGAAGAGGGAGGAGTAAAGCCCAGTTTAAACCATTTACCCACTTAGTGAGCTGACGTGCTGTCCTCCAATAGAACAAGAAGTGTGTCGGATGTGTGCTGGTATTATACGCTAAAATAACTTGTGCCATTGATGATCCTGTTGTTTTGTATTTCACTCACATGAGCCGGGGATAGGCGAGTTGGCTGTGCCGGGTGGCGGGCAACTATGGCTTTTGTTTGAATATGCATCACCTCCCAAGGGGCTAGCAAATGAATGAATATTCACACTTAATCTATAGCCCACGGCTGCTCTGCAATATTCATGAGCTGTTTTGGCGTGCGGCACATATCAAGCTTTGTCACCGCAAATCATTATTTCATTAATTCACTCAGTGTCCGCCAAGTGAGCAGCTGCACCTATTTGTTCCTCGTCTTACAGGAAAATCATGAATTGAATGTGACTATACTCATAAGTATCACATAGTTTTTTTAGCCAAGTTAGAGAGAGTCAGATAAAGCGCTACTGCGAAGAGAGAGATTTAATGCGCTGGCTGCTTGCAATTACATTCACAGTAAGAATTTGGAACACTGATTCCCCCTCTCAAGTTCACTGTTTAAATAACTGATTATATCAGCCAAGAAATCAACCACTCACCAGAAGGAGAGCTGACTGGAGAATAGTAATATGATGTCTCTTCACCCACCTTCTGGATTGAAGCTTTTACAGGTGTTTCTCCTAAGTAACTCAACCCACATGCATTTCACACAATATACACACGCCTTATCGGTAATTGAACTAACTACTACCCTCTGAATACAACGCAGGCAGGGGATACTATTAGAGCTTCTCTTCCAGGCCTCTATTGTCCAAACATGGACGGAGAGGACTGCTAAAAGGTTTCTCCGTGGATGAGAGAGAGAGAGAGGGAACGAGAGGGAGAGTGAGGAAGAGAAAGAGAGGAGGAGAGAGAGAGAGAGACGAGAGAGAGAGAGAGAGAAGAGAGGAGGAGAGACGAGAGGAGAGAGAGAGAGAGACGAGAGAGAGAGGGAGAGAGAGAGAGAAGAGAGAGTCGAGGAATAGAGAGAGAGAGAGAGAGAGAGAAGGAGAGAGGAGAGAGAGAGAGAAGAAGAGAGAAGAGAGAGAGAGAGAGAGAGAGAGAGAGAGAGAGAGAGAAGAGAGAGAGAGAGAGAGAGAGAGAGAGAGAGAGAAGCCTTGCTATTGAGAGAGACCGCTGTGCAGAAGACAGGATTTGTGCCCACTGCCCACAAAATGAGGTGGTACCTGAGCTGCACTTCCTAACCTCCTTCCAAATGTATGACCATATTAGAGACACATATTTCCCTTAGATTACACAGACCCACAAAGAATTTGAAAAAGTCCTATATAAATGGTAGTTTATCGGACACTCAACAAGAAGGTCTGATTATATTATTACTGAAACAGGATCCAAGTGGTATATATAAAGATCCATTCCATTTAAAAAGTTGGAGGCCTCTTACTCTTCAGTGTTGTGATGCAAAAATTCTAGCTAAATGCTTAGCGCATYTTATTAAAAAGGTTATTGTCAGATATTATTCATCCTAATCAGACAGGTTTTTTACATGGACGATACATTGGAGATAATATAAGACAAGTACTGGAAACAATAGAATACTGTGTAATATTTGGGAAACCTGGCTTGGTTTTCATAGCTGACTTTGAAAAGGCTTTTGATAAAGTATGACGAGTTTATATATAAATGCCTGGAATATTTCAATTTTGGAGAATCTCTTAAAAAATGGGTTAAAGTTATGTATAGTAACCCTAGGTGTAAAATAGTAAATAATGGCTACATCGCATAACGTTTTAAACTGTCTAGAGGAGTAAAACAAGGTGGTCTACTATCGGCATATCTATTTATTATTGCCATCGAAATGTTAGCTATTAAAATCAGATCCAACAATAATATTAAGGGATTAGAAATACAAGCCTTAAAAACAAAGGTGTCATTGTACACTGATGATTCATGTTTTTTTTAAATCCACAATTAGAATCCCCCAACAGCCTCATAGAGGATCTAGATACTTTTTCTAACCACTCTGGATTGCAACTAAATTATGATAAGTGTACTATATTACTTATTAGATCACAAAACATACAACTTCTCCATTACCATGTAGTTTACCAATAAAATGGTCRGACGGMGATGTGGACATACTCGGTATACATATCTCGAAAGATAGAAATGATCTCATTCCAATACATTTTTATAGAAAGTTAGCAAAAATAGATAAGATCTTGCTACCATGGAAAGGAAAATACCTGTCTATTTGTGGAAAAATCACCCTGACTAACTCTTTAGTCATATCACAGTTTACCTATTTGCTTATGGTTTTGCCCACACCTAGCGACCAACTTTTGAAATTATATGAGCAAAAAATATTCAATTTTATTTGGAATGGCAAGCTAGACAAAATTAAAAGAGCCTATTTATATAAGTAATATGAATTCGGAGGGCAGAAATTATTAAATATGAAAGGATTATACCGATCACTAAAGGCATCAGTCGTACAAAAGTTATACTTAAATCCGAAATGGTTCTCTAGTAAATTAGTAAGAATGTCTCACCCCATGTTCAAGAATGGCCTTTTTCCCTTTATTCAGATTACAACCGCTCACTTTTGGTTATTTGAAAATGAAATAATCTCCAAAATATTGTTKTTTTTTGAACAAATATTKTATTTGATTTCAAAAAACGTTATTTTTCTATATACAGTATATATATATTTTTAGAATAGGTATAATCTTTGCAAATGAAATCATGAACAGGACAGGTGGAGTTATGTCACACATGCAGCTAAAACCGATATATGGAAATGTCTGCTCTACCCAAAATTACAACCAACTAATTGCAGCATTGCCACAAAAAATGGAAGAGGCAAGTGGAAGGGGAAAAAGTAAGTAACGTGTCTGTCGGTCCCTGCATTATAGACCAAAACTAGTTGAAGAAAATTGTGATAAATAAAAATATATACCAGTTTCATTTAAGGACCAAAAAATTGACAGCTGTGCCATATAAATTGAAAAATAGTTGGGAAGAGATTTTCGATGTACCGATTCCATGGCACATGGTTTATGAGTTGACACACAAAACATGTCAATTCATATTGAAATTTTTCAATGTAAATTATTACACAAAATTCTTGCAAACAATAKAATTTTATATATATATGGGGGATACAACCATCCCAGCTCTGCAGATTTTGCTGCGAGGAGGCAGAGTCACTAGATCAATTATTTTGGTACTGTCCAAGTCGGAAGTTTACATACACCTTAGCCAAATACATTTAAACTCAGTTTTTCACAATTGCTGACATTTAATCCTAGTAAAAATTCCCTGTCTTAGGTCAGTTAGGATCACCACTTTATTTTAAGAATGTGAAATGTCAGAATAATAGTAGAGAGAATGATTTATTTCAGCTTTTATTTCTTTCATCGCGCATTCCCAATGGGTCAGAGGTTTGCTACACTCAAATTAGTATTTTTGTAGCATTGCCTTTAAATTGTTTAACTTGGGTCAAACGTTTTGGTAGCCTTCCACAAGCTTCCCACAATAAGTTGGGTGAATTTTGGCCCATTCCTCTCTGACAGAGCTGGTGTAACTGAGTCAGGTTTGTAGGCTCCTTGCTCGCACATGCTTTTCCAGCTCTGCCCACACATTTTCGATAGGATTGGTCAGGGCTTTGTGATGGTGACTCCAATAGCTTGACTTTGTTGTCCTTAAGCGCATTTTGCCACAACTTTGGAAGTATGCTTGGGTCGTTGTCCATTTCGAAGACCGCATTGCGACCAAGCTTAAACTTCCTGACAGATGTCTTGAGATGTTGCTTGCAATATATCTACATAATTTTTCCATCCGCATTGATGCATCTATTTTGTGAAAGTGCACCGTTCCTCCTGCAGCAAAGCATCCCCACAACATGATGCTGCCACCCCCGTGCTTCACGTTGGAAATGGTGTTCTACGGCTTGCAAGCCTTCCCTTTTCCCTCAAAACATAACCTTGGTCATTATGGCCAAACATGCTTATTTTTTTTTCATCAGACCAGAAGGAAATTTTCTGCCAAAAAGTACGATCTTTGTCCCCATGTGCAGTTGCCAAACCATAGCTGTCTTTTTTTATGGCGGTTTTCGAGCAGTGACTTCTCCTTGCTGAGCGGCCTTCAGTTATGTCGATATAGGACTAGTTTTACTGTGGATATAGATACTTTTGTACCTGTTTCCTCCAGCATCTTCACAAGGTCTTTTTGCTTGTTGTTCTGGGATTGATTTGCACTTTTCGCACAAAGTACGCGTTCATCTCTAGGAGACAGAACGCGTCTCCTTCCTGGACGGTATGACGCTGCGTGGTGCCATGGTGTTTATACTTGCTACTATTGTTTGTACAGATGAACGTGGTACCTTTCAGGCATTTGGAAATGCTCCCAAGGATGAACCAGACTTGTGGAAGGTCTACAATTTTTTTTTCTGAGGTCTTGGCTGATTTCTTTAGATTTTCCCATGATGTGAAGCAAAAAGAGGCACTGAGTTTGAAGGTAGGCCTTGAAATACATCCACAGGTACAGCCTCCATTTGACTCAAATTATGTCAATTAGCCTATCAGAAGCTTCTAAAGCCATGACATCATTTTCTGGAATTTTCCATGCTGTTTAAAGGCACAGTCAACTTAGATGTATGTAAACTTCTGACCCTCTGGAATTGTGATGCCGTGAATTATAAGTGAAATAATCTGTCTGTAAAATAATGTTGGATACTTGTGTCAAATACTTGTGTCATGCACAAAGTAGATGTCCTAACCGTCTTGCCAAGACTATAGTTTGTTCACAAGAAATTTGTGGATTGGTTGAAAAACGTGTTTTAATGACTCCAACCTAAGTGAATGTATAGCCTCCGACTTCAACTGTACGTTCAGAACGTTTGTGAAATAGCACAGTTACAAATGTATGGCTAATAGAAATCACACTGGATGGACATCAGAAATATAGGAGGGCCAGGACTAAAAATGAACAACACATGACTATGGTTAAATAGATTGTGTCTGTAAAATGTGTATAGAATGTACTGTATAAGCTGGAAGTAGAAGCCTAAGTGTTATTGTTAATTCGTTTACTCCAGTTGGGGAGGGGGTGTAGGGTTTGGGGAACAATACAGGAAGGTATATTCTAAAAAGTTGTGTATATGTGTATATGTATATATGTATGTGTATGTATGTATATGTATGTGTATACATATGCATGTTTATATATGTATATATGTGGGTATGTGTATATGTGTATATGTTTATATGTATATATGTGTATATGTGTATATGTGTATAAGTATATATGTGTATAATGTATTATGTGTATATGTGTATATGTATATATGTGTATATGTGTATATGTTATATGTGTATATGTATATATGTGTATATGTGTATATGTATATATGTTGTATATGTGTATATGTGTATGTGTATATGTGTAGTATATGTGTATGTAATGTAATGTGTATGTATATATTGTATATGTATATGTGTATATGTGTATATGTATATATGTGTATATGTGTATATGTATCATATGATGTATATGTGTGTATATGTGGGTATGTGTATATGGTATATGTTTATATATGTATATATGGTGTAGTGTATTGTGTACTATTGTTTATTTTGTTTCGTCTATATGTTTTGTTTAAACTATGAGTAATAGGATGTCTATGCTGATATGTGGTATACTGTGATGATCTTGTGTATAATGTGTATAGTATGTGTACAGGCTTGTGTATATGTGTGGTTAGCTGATATCTGTGCTCACTGTTATTGATGTATGTACATATGCATGTTTATATATGTATATAATGTGGGTATGGTTGTATATTTATCATCATTATGTGTATATTGTAATATGTGTAATATGTGTGTAGTATGTGTGTATATGTGTGTATGTAGTGTATGTATGTGTATACATATGCATGTTTATATATGTATATATGTGGGTATGTGTACGTGTGTTTGTACAGTATGCATGTATACATATAGATATATTTACCCCAAAACTATATGGGGGACTGGAAATGATGCAAACAATTACATTGATGGAAACAACAATCTATCTGCAATATTAAAGCTGATCCTTCCTCTAAAAATGCATTTATTAAGAAAAAAAGAAAAATAATTTGAAAACAAATCCAATTTTGATAAACTCCTATATCTGTTAGGCGAAATATCACAGTGTGCCATGACAGCAGCAAGCTTTGTGACCTATTGCTACAAGAAAAGGACAACCAGTGAAGCACAAACACCATTCTAAATACATACTATATTTATCTGTCTATTTATTTCCCCTTTTGTACATTGTCATAATATCGTACATAGCCATAATATAACATTTGAAATGTCTCTATTCTTCTGAAGCTTTTGTGAGTGTAATTTTTACTGTTAGTACTTAATTGTTTATTTCACTTTTGTTTATTATCTATTTCACTTTCTTTGGCAATGTTAACATGTTTCCCATGTCAATAAATTCCTTTGAATTGAACTGAGAGAGAGAGTGAGGTGACAGTTTAAAAGCCTAGCTTGCCTCTCAAGGAAATGGGCCTATCAACACAATTGCCCCACCAAGTCTAATTGCATTAGTAATGCACAATGCTTTCATACCAAATTACAATGGAACCCAAATATGGGAGCTTTGAGTCAATGTTTCGAGAGCATTTAATTTTTATAGGGAAAGATTGGAGGGACGTTGGATATTCTCTCTCACAACAAAATTAAATATATACTCCCATGTGACTCTCGGCTTTGTACAGGGTTTTCCAAAATGACGTGAAGAACGGACCATGACAAAAGGCCGCAATACGATTTATAGACAAATGAAATAAAAACCTATTATGATTGAGATCACACTTCATAACAATCTCTACTTGAAGAGAAACCGTTTCATGATAAAACTACATTTTTATCTTACCATTTCACTCTCTGTGGCTAATTGGTTACACTTTCAAAAAAACGATTTCAAAAAGACTATGTGCTTCAATAAACATAACACAATACACATGCAAATACAAATAACATTTAATTACTACAAAATCCTACATAATTGCTGTACTTTGTGGTCAATTATGAATATTCAGAGTCCCTGGATGTGTTGTGTGGGGAAATAATTAGGTTATTTGTTTATTTGTCCCAGGGAAAACATCCTAATGAGAACATATTATTCAGCCTGTAGAAGGAGGTGAAGATGTGTTGTTTACACCGCCTTCAGATACAACTTAAACATACACTAACGTTATAGAAACAAGACTTTAGAGACGCCTTACAAACAAACAAATGTAAGAAACACACAACATATTCCTCTGATCACCTGTGTTAGAAGGCTGTGTTTGCTCCCTGCATTGACATGTAAAGAGGAGAAAAATTTGAAAATGGGAAAATAGCCTTTCAGTTTAATTGTAACACATACAGTGAGTTGACATTTATGCCGATACGAAGAGAGAGACATAGAGAGAGAGACAGAGAGAGAGAGAGCGACAGAGAGAGAGAGACAGAGAGAGAGCGCGAGAGAGAGTGAGCGAGAGAGAGAGAGAGAGAGAGACAGGGGAGGGAGAGAG
>NC_036854.1:30576559-30606532 GCF_002910315.2 Salvelinus sp. IW2-2015 | reverse complement strand
ACACGGTAAGCACACAGACACACGGTAAGCACACAGACACACGGTAAGCACACAGACACACGGTAAGCACACAGACATACGGTAAGCACACAGACACACGGTAAGCACACAGACACACGGTAAGCACACAGACACACGGTAAGCACACAGACATGTATGCGCTCACGTTCTCGCTTCACACAGAATGCTCCTATTCAATTTAGACACTACATGGATATCACTGCAGTTTAAAATGTTTCTCATTCAGACAACAAGACTAGTCAGTTATCGTGCAGTCTTTGCCTCATGCGGAATCATCTGGAACATTTCTTGATGCGGACGCACTATTTTCTTTATTTTTTGAGTCAGACGATGCTGCAGCCCTTCTCTGTTAATCTGTTTATAAAGCTCTCTCTCTGGCAGAGAAGGGAAAGCTGTATTGATAAATAGGTCAGAGATCTTTTCCGTTGAACATAATTAAGGCCCAAGGCAAAGGTTGCACTTTCCTTGAAATAGCAACCAGAGTGGTGCAGGAGGCAGGCAGAGGAGGAGGACAAGGGAATCCATGCATGTGTACCCTGTGCTGTGCTGCATGTCTGTACAGGGTGGATTCACCAAAGAGGAGGAGTAGGAGGAGGAAGAGGGGGGAGAAGGAAGAGGATGGCAGTGGCAGCCATTACAGGAGTGCACTAACACACAAACACACACACAGAATTTGAGTGTTTGAGATTATAGTCTTTGAACTGTAATAGATCTGAAATATTTGGCTAATTGTGTGGAGAGAAGTGCTGGGAGGACATTAGCTGAGCTTGGCCAGATAGAACACGACAAGACAGCAGAGGCCGGGTTAAAGCCACATTATTAACGGACAATTGTTAAGGGACTTTTTATGGGAAGTGTTAAGACTAAGACCAGGCAAGGCAAAGCTGCAGTAGGAAGATCCACGACTCATAGTCCTTTACAGATTAAATGAGATTAGGGGCTCGCAGGATAAGAGTGCTAGCCTCATTTACACCACAGCAACATCCCCGACCATGCTAATCACAGCCCAGGCAGGGCAAGGAGTCTGTCTGCAGCTCTGCAGGAGATCCACGTAGCCTAGCTTTCCTTAGCTCCAGCAGGCAGCATTAGACAACTCTATTTATGGATGTTCTCAGTTACACTGAGGAAGTACATTTTACAGACTGACTGTTTGTTAGCATAACGATACAGACGGACATAATACAACTACTAATTTTGTGGAGATACTATTTATAAAATATGGTATATTGAACATAGGCACAGAAAAACAATCAAACACTCCATAGCGGAGACACAATATACACCGTGGCATTGTAAGAAAGCACTGCAGGAATACAATATCTCCAATATATACAGAGAGAAGTACACAGTGAGGAGACATTCATAGTTATAGTACATATCAAATAAGATTCACAATATTGTGCCAGTTTTTCCACTCGAGATACTGCACTGAATGCAATATTGTATTACTGCAGTATGTGGCTTTCATTGACAAATTAACAAGGGATATTTGTTTTATTGTATCGCATGATCAAAGTGACAACGTAATGCATGTGTCAGTTTTAAACGATGGCTTGCCGGAAATATATACAGTATATTTTTAACCTAAAACATGAGCATGTTTTTGAGTGCAAGAAGAAGAATCCATTTTCTACAGTAGGCTAACATTACTGTGGGAATTTTTCCAATACAATCCAGACCCAGTGTGGATGTTTTAATGTTGTGGAGAAAGAAGTGAAATGAGACCAATAAAAACTAGCTCCTAATGCAGTCTTCTAAATTCAATCTTGGGTAAATGTTTTACAATAAATGACTAAATTCCTGCTACTGCTCTTCCATGCAGGTCTTAATGGTGCAGAAAGGAATTTAATTTAATTTAAACCAATTCTCAATACAATAAGAATTCCGACACAAAAATGTGTCTGAATCCAATACAACATGAATTTTAAGAGACATTTTTGTTCCCTTACCCACTGGAAAACATTTGAACTACCTTATTAAAATGTAGTGTACTATAATTAATTGACTTTGCAAATAATAATGGATATAGCTTAAATGCTTTGAAAACGTAATTACATATTATTGGGAAATGTAGATGATTTAACATGAACATATTTTAAACAAAAAAGACAGTTTGCAAATAATCCCAGTGCAATAGGAATCCACCTTCTATAAAAAAAAGCCAATAACAGAAAATACCAGGCCAGAAATAGAGGTGACTTGTGCTGTACCCAGGGCTTTTTAAAATTCACCTTCTCATTTCAGAAATGGATGTGCAATAATGCATCACACCGGTGCTCTGCTCTGCCTGTCATTCCCCCTCTGAGTGTGACCGGACGCCATATGGCGTAAGAGTTACCATGGCGATGACGACAAGGGAGGAGATTCTATCTCAGCTCCTCAGACGAATGTCAAGTAATGTCAGATAGGTAAGAGAGAGAGGAAGAGAGAAACGAGGGGAGAGAAAGCAAGAGAGAGAATGAGAGACAGAGAGAGAGAGACACAGAGAGACACAGAGAGACACAGAGAGACACAGAGAGACAGAGAGAGAGAGAGATGAAGGGGAGAGTCTTAGGGGAGGGGAATGCGGATGGTTCCGATAGGTCGCATGTTCCGCTGTTCCCTCTGTGTACAGCCTCAGCCTCAGCTGTTATGGAGGGATGCAGTCCAGTCTGTCCAGTCCAGTCCCAAGTCCCAGTCCAGTCCCAGTCCCAGTCCCAGTGTCCCAGTCAGCCAGTCCCAGTTCTTCGCTCGTAAAACTAATGTTTGAAAATCACAACCTGGGTGTTTGATCCTTAAAAGGGCCCTGAGACCTGATCAATATGTAGCTTAATAGAGTGTGTGGTGAGACCTGCTGGTATCAAATCCTAGATGCCATGCCCGCAGTTATTCTTTGAGCAAGGCACTTAACCCCCCCCCCCCCCCCCCAAACAACAGCTCCCGAGGCACCCAGTGTGGCAGTCCCCCGGCACCTCTCCAAAAGACACCAACCAGGTCTTTGTGTTAACAGTGGAAGTAACATTTCAGTTGGACCTTGTGTGTAATCGTCCAATTTATCGTCCAATTTAAAGTGATCTTCATCTTATTATCAACGCTTTGTCCATTCAGATGAATATTTCTGTTACACTGACATCACAATTTCTGTCACTGAAGGAATACGATCTCGATGCCTTGTTTGGACTTTTTGAATTTGCTGTTCCGGCATTTTTTTCTCTCCATCTCTCTGTGTTTTGTATGTATGTCATCCTTCCCCCATCTCTTCATCATACTGTCTTCCCCCCCCCCCCCACAGCAGCAGTACAGCCTCCGTCCCCACCTGAGCCCCCCCACACAGCAGCATACAGCCTCCATCCCACCATAAGACCCCCCCCCCCCCCCCCCCACACACACACACACTGAGAGGACGGAGCAACCAGAGAGAGAAATTAAATGAATCTAACCCCAGACTCAGGATTAACTGAGTTAAGTAGGTGAGTTCCATTCGTCACATATCAGGGTGTGTACTATTTGACTTCATCAGACGGGTCTGAGTGAGACAGAGACCGAGGATAATGACAGGAAAAAGAAAGCCAGCAGCTGTTCACCCCCTCTCTCCATCCCTCTCTCTCATCCCTCTTTCCATCCTTCCCCTCTCTCCATCTTTTCCCCTATCCTGAATGTATTTGGGATTCCTGGTGAGGCCATGGAGCCAGTGGTGTGTGCTGCAGGAGTCCTTGCCAGGGGTAACATCATAAAGTGTTCTGTCAGATCTGGTGACCCCCTCTGCTTCAGAGCGGGAGGCAAATAACTAGCGGTGATCAGCATGTATACATCAGGAAATACGGAAGATGTGTCTGCTGGTACGGTGTTTACTCTTCTTATAAACCCAATCATATGCATATGTAGATTTCAGTGTATTATAATGCACTATAATCTAAATACTTTTCAGAGACAGACGATGTGAAATTTATGTGAATAAAATCATATAATTTAAAATATCATTCCTGATTGTGTGAATGCACCATCATTGTCATTCTTGGTTGTAAGCATATAGTATGTTTATATCAATGTAATGTGTTGTCCTATATCAATATAACAGTATGTCCTATATCATGTAGCAGTGTGTTATTCAATGTACATGTGTCCTATTCAATGTCACAGTATGTCATATTCAATGTAGCAGTATGTCCATTATATCATGAACATGTGGTCCTATATCAATGTAAGTATGTCCTATATCAATGTGCGTATGTCCTATATCAATGTATGTATATGATGTAGTATCAATGTAACAATGTGTCTATATCAATTGTACAGTATGTCTATATCAATGAGCTTGTCTATCTCAAGTAGTGTCTATTAATGTACAATTCTCTTCAATGTAACAGTATTGCTATATCAATGTAACAGTATGCTTCTCTTATCAATGTATAGTATGTCCTATATCAATGTGTAAAGTATGTCTATATCAATGTAATCGTATGTCCTATATCAATGTAATGTATGTCCATATATCAATGTCAATAGTATGTCCTATATCAATGTACGTATGTCCTATATCAATGTAGCCGTATGTCCTATCATGTGTAACAGTGTCATTATAATGTAACAATGTGTCCTTTATCAATGTAACAGTAGGTCCTATATATCAATGTAACAGTATGTCCTATTCATGTAATAGTATGTCCATATCAATGTTATATGTGTATATATGTAATAGTATGTCCTATATCAATGTAACAATGTGCCTATATCAATGTTACTGTCCTATATCAATGTAACATGTTATTATTATGTATGTATGTCTATTGTACAGGCTCTATATCAATGTAGCAGTATGTCTATCAATGTAAATGGTGTCCTATATATATGTAGTATGTCTATCAAGTGTAGCCGTCTGTCCTCTATCATTACAGTATGTCCTATCTAGTCTATGTCTCGTCATATGTGCAGTATGTCCTATCCATGTAATACATGTGTCTATATCATGTAACCAATGTGTCCTTTCAATGTAACAGTATGTCCTATATCAATATAACAGTATGTCCTTATCATGTAGCAGTATGTCCTGTCTAATGTGCTTATGTTCTATGTGACTGCGCCATGGTAACCTGGTTTACTGTGAGACAACGGTACGGTGAGCCCGTGATGCTGTAAAGTGGGTCAAGTCTTCGTGCTCCTGATGAGGGATGACTTGCTGCAATTCATCTCTACGCGTCGAGAGTATTCTCTGGCTTTATAAGGAAGATAGAGAAAAGGACAAGACAATGCTGAAGTGTTCCATCACATTACAATTTAATTCATGTTCTTAGATTTGAGCTATTTGGAACATCAATGGTCTACCATACCATAGATCACAAAGAAAATGTTATATTTTAGCTATTTGAACATTATTTTTATAATTCTCATATGAAAGAGGCATGTGACCGCAGTGCATTCTGTATGATAATATATGATGCACACTGTCAAAGAAGATTTTTACAGCTATACACTACTGTGACATAATATAAAAAACTTCATTTATTGTAATGATTTGAGGGAAGAACAACCCACACATACATCATACATCATTTTTATTACTAGCCAACACGTTTAGTATCCACCCTGAATCTAAGTAGGTGGTTCAGGAAAGAGGTTAGTATGGCAGCTCATATCCAATGTTATTGTGTCTCATACACATATTTAGCAGATGTTTTGTCTGTTATACACACTTTTTTAGCAGATGTTATTTGTCTCATACACATATTTAGCAGATGTTATTGGTCTCATACACATATTTAGCAGATGTTTTTGGTACCTTATCTAGCATGTTTTGGTCTCAATTTTAAGATTTATTTGTCCTATCAACTATTTAGAAGTATGTTATTTTGTCTCCATCACTATTTGCAATGTTATTTGGTCTCATCACGACATATTTAGCGGATGTTATTGGTTCAATCACATACTTTCAGCAGATGTTATTTGTCTCATCACAATAATTAGCAGATTGTTATTTGTTCTCTACACATTTATTAGCAGAATGTTATTTTGGTCTCATAACACATATTATTGCAATGTTTTTGTCAATCCACAATTAATTTAGTATACGAGATGTTATTTGTCTCACATATTTGCAGTTATTGGTCTGCATAACATATTTCGACATGTTATTGGTCACATCCACATATTTAGCAGTTTATTTGTCTCATACATATCCGTGTATTGTCTATAACATTTTTAGCAGAATGTTATTGTCACATCCACATATTTAGCAGTTGTATTTGGATCTTCATCACATATTTAGCAGTGTTATTGGTCTCATAGCCACATACTTTAGCAGATGTTATTGTCACATCCCATTTAGCAGTTGTTATTGTCTCATACACATATTTTAGCAGATGTTATTTGTCAATACACATATTTAGAGATGTTATTGGTCGACTTACTAGATATTTAGCAGATGTTATTGCGTCACATCTAACACCATACTTTAAGCACGAGTCATTGGTTCATACTACCCTTTTTAGCAGATTGTTATGGTTCATACCTATTTAGCAGATGTTATTTGTCTCATACACATATTTAGCAGATGTTATTGGTCTCATACACATATTTAGCAGATGTTATTGCGGGTTTAGAGAAGTGCTTGTATTCCTAGCTCCAACAGTGCAGTAATATCTAACAATACACAACAATACACACCAATCTAAAAMTACAAGAATGTCGGAGTCCAGAGTATAAATCCAGTGTATACTGTATATACAATACCAGTCAAAAGTTTGGACCATCTTCTCATTCAAGGGTTTTTCTTTATTTTACTATTTTCTACATTGTAGAATAATAGTGAAGACATCAGAACTATAAAATAACACATATGGAATCATCTAGTAACCAAAAAAAAGTTAAACAAATCTAAATATATTTTATATATTCTTCAAAGTAGCCACCCTTTGCCTTGGTGACAGCTTTGCACACTTGGGATTCTCTCAACCAGCTTCACCTGGAATGCTTTTCCAAGTTTCTTGACCAATAAACAAAGGCAATTGACATTAGACCGGTGGAAATCTGTCCTTTGGTCTGATGAGTCTGATATTTTTGGTTACAACCGCCATGTTTTTGTGAGACGCAGAGTAGGTAAATGGATGATCTCTGCATGTGTGGGTCCCACCGTGAAGCATGGTGGAGGAGATGTGGGGGTGCTTTGCTGGTGACACTGTCTGTGATTTATTTTGAATTCAAGGCACACAACCAGAATGGCTACCACAGCATTCTGAAGCGATACTCCATCCCATCTGGTTTGCGCATAGTGGGACTATAATTTGTTTTTCAACAGGACAATGACCCAAAACACACCTCCTGTCTGTGTAAAGGCTATTTGACCAAGAAGGAGAGTGATGGAGTGCTGCATCAGATGACCTGGCCTCCACAATCACCCGACCTCAACCCAATTGACATGGTCTGGGAAGGAAGGAAGGAAGGAAAAGCAGCCATACATCCCTGAATGCCAGAGGGACTATTGAAAAAGTATTCCAGGTGACTACCTCATGAAGCTGGTTGAGAGACTGCCAAGCATGTGCAAAGCTGTCATCAAGGCAATGGGTGGCTACTTTGAAGAAATTAAAACATATTTTGATTTGTTGAAGAAAAAAATTGGTCACTAGATGATATTCCAGTCATTCCAGTTATTTTATAGTTTGGATGTCTTCACTAGTATTCCACAAAGTAGAAAATAGTCAAAAATAAAGAAAAACCCTTGAATGGGTAGGTGTGTTCAAACTTTGACTGGTACTGTATGTACTGTATTTATACTCCGGACTCCGTCCTAATATTATATATTTCTTCATTCCATTATTGTACTTATATGTGTGATGGGAGGTATAGACATTATGGAGAGTATGTGGATAGAACATTTTGTATATCTGTAGAATACATAGGATAGAATAGTATGTATACAGCAATATCTGAATAGGATGGCCTTTACTAGAACACAGTATACAGTATACATATGAAATTTGTAAAAACAGTATGTAAACATTATTAAAGTGATCAGTGTTTCATTATTAAAGTGACCAGTGTTTCATGTTTATATACATAGGGCAGTAGCCTCTAAGGTGCATGGTAGAGTAACCGGGTGGTAGTTGGCGAGTTACAGTGACTAAGTTGAGGCCGGCTACTGATGGCTCCTTAGCCTGTGTGTGTGTGTGTGTGTGTGTGTGTGTGTGTGTGTGTGTGTGTGTGTGTGTGTGTGTGTGTGTGTGTGTGTGTGTGTGTGTGTGTGTGTGTGTGTGTGTGTGTGTGTGTGTGTGTGTGTGTGTGTGTGTGTGTGTGGTAGTGTATGTGGGCAACAGCAGCATCACAGCAGGGCAGGCTGTCTACTCTCCAGTGGGTAATACAGCCTGGGTCTGTGCCCAGTGAGTGTGACCTCTGCTTGTTGGCTCACAAAGTCATCCACTGCCCGCCTAACGCCACCACACTACCTCTGTGTCTTTCTCTCTCTCCTTCTGCCTCTCTGTCTTTCTCTCTCTCCTTCTGCCTCTCTGTCTTTCTCTCTCTCCCTCTGCCTCTCTGTCTTTCTCTCTCTCTATTTCTTCATAATCACACACTCTCACAACGTCATCCACTGCCCACCCCATGCCACCACACTACCTCTCTGTCTTTCTCTTACTCTCTTTCTCCAGAATCACACACTCTCACAAAGGGACACACACACACACTCTGGCGTATCCTTTGGCAGTGGGACAGGTTGTGCATACCAAGGCCTTGGGTAGCTTTATGATGGACAGATAAGGTGTTCAACAGGTGTGTGTGTGTTTGTGTGTGTATGTGTTTGTAGGAGTAAGACTAGGGGAGCAGGACTGTCTCGATGACAGCTTTGACTGAGAGAAATACACACACACTTCTGCAGAGAGAGAGAGTGCTCAGGGGTGGAGCAGAATACCTGCACAGATGGCAGGTTGTCTTTCCACAGGACCCTGCCTGCCCACCTGTCTAACAGCCTGTCTAACTGTTTGCCTGTCTGTCTTCCTGCTTGTCTGCCTGCCATTACACTGGAAGAGTTAGCGTGGGGGGGATGCTAAATACATGTAGGGGAAACACTGACTCAACTTCATTTTTCTAAATCCCTATGAACTATGTCTCACAGAATCTCATCCCCATAGTTTCATAAAAATAAAAGGTTGTTTTTGAGGCTCAGATAAACCATGTAGGAGATGTGGAGGGCAGTAGTACTTGTGATACTGGTTTTTATTAGTATCAGCCTGAGTTATGCCATGGTCATGTGTTTGAGAGTCACATACACCAGATAGGTGCAGTGGAATGTGTTGTTTTACAGGGTCAGCCATAGTAGTATGGCACCCCTGGAGCAAATTATTGTTACGTACCTTGCTCAAGGACGCTTCGACAGATTTTTCACCTTGACAGCTTGGATACTCAAACTAGCAGTGTGCGTGTGCGCGTGCGCGTGCGTGTGCGTGTGCGTGTGTGTGTGTGTGTGTGTGACTTATGCTCCAGCACTATGCGACAGACAGGAGCGATGGGCAAAGGTACTATCAGAGTGCTGAACCATAGTGGTTCAACCTATATGTCGTTGTAAAGCAAAGAAGTCTATTACAGGAAATTAGAAAGAGCGAGCATCCCAACAAGGCTATCCTTCACTTTTATTGGGTCTTCTCTGTAGCCCATGGTGTGTCGTGTGTACATGTCTAGGAAACCAATTCATCTAGTTGTTCTGTGGACAAGTTGCTGCATATTAACCCTGCTATAGTATTGTACTGCATACACAAGCGTACAGAAACACACACACACAAACACACACACACAAAGCAGGGCCCTCTGGCATTCAGGGATGTATGGCTAGACTGCTCTCGTATCATTGATCTGCCCTTGGAAACAATGGGATAAAAATGTCACTAAACCGCTTTACAGTATAGTAAAAACACATAGATATTTTTACTCCTGATTTGCAGAGAATGCATTCTAAATCCTGGCAATAAAGTTGCACCGTGCATAATGTCAAATGCCTTCTGATATTTAGAAACACATTCAATAGAATCTATCACACCCTCTTCTCATATTTAGAAACACATTCAATAGAATATATCACACCCTCTTCTCATATTTAGAAACACATTCAATAGAGAATCTAATCACACCCTCTCTCATATTTAGAAACACATTCAATAGATATATCACACCCTCTTCTCATATTTAGAAACACATTCAATAGAATATTCACCCCTCTTCTCATATTTAGAAACACATTCAATAGAATATATCACACCCTCTTCTCATATTTAGAAATAGAAATTGAGAGTAATAATAGATGTACATGTTACAAAATGTCTTTAAAGATCTGAACAGGTACCAGGTAAGAAAGAAAAACAGGGAGGATGATTTGAAAATGAAATGGAGACAATGTAGCTACAAGATATAAACAATTGGAGATAACGAGTGAATGTAAACGATGTCAGCAATTTCCTTCACTACAATAAACAGCACATTGCTATATTTCACTACTAAGGCCTTCAGTAAATACATCTGTGGTAGCAGCAGCAGTGGTTTAATAAACAGTAGCAGCAGCAGTGATTTAATAAACAGTAGCAGCAGCAGTGATTTAATCAACAGTAGCAGCAGCAGTGATTTAATCAACAGTAGCAGTGATTATAATCAACAGTAGCAGCAGCAGTGATTTAATAAACAGTGCAGCAGCAGTGGATTAATAAACAGTTAGGAGCAGGTGATTTTCAATCCAGTAGCAAGCAGTTCGTTTAATAAACAGCAGCATGCAGTGATTTAATATTATATCAAGTAGCAGGTGATTGTTAATTAACAGTAGCAGGCTACCAGCAAGTGATTTAATCAGCAGTATGCAGTGATATTAATCAAGTAGCAGCATGAGTGCATTTTTAATACAGTTAAAAGGACTCAAATTTTTAACTTCAAAACAGTAGCAGCAGCAGTGATTTAATTCAACGATAGCAGCAGCAGCGGTTTAAGTAAACAGTAGCAGCAGCAGTGATTTAATAAACAGTAGCAGTGATTTAATCAAGACAGTAGGATCAGCAGCAGTGACTTTAATTCAGACTGGAGGATTCAATAGAGCAGCATGTGATTTAATAAGCAGAGACAGTGATTTTAAAACAGTAGCAGGTCAGCAGCACTGACTGTTTAATCAGCAGTACGCATGATTTAAGCAGCATGCCTATTTAATCAGTAGGCAGCAGCAGTGATTTTAATCAGCCAGTACCAGCAGCTAGTGATTTAATCAAGCAGTAGCAGCAGCAGTGATTTAATCAACAGTAGCAGCAGCAGTTGATTTTAATCAGCGAGAGGCATGCCAGATGCGTATTTAATTCAACAGTACGCACGCAGCCAGATCGCATTAATCAGCTCAGTTCAGCAAGCTAGCAGTGATTTTAATCAGCAGTTTAATGCACAGTCAAAGGCTATGTTGATATTTTAAATCTCTATAATATAAAGGCTTGGCTCAGCGCTTAGTCAGCAGTCTGATTGTTAATATCAACATCATAGCAGCAGTACTAAAGATTGATCTTAATCAAAACTGGAGAGCTCAGTAGCGCCGGAATGTTGTCTGAGTTTAATCAAACGCGTTAGCGAGTGATTAGCAATCAAACAGTATGGCAGCAGCAGTGATTTAATCAGCAGTAGCTAGCGTTGATCGTAATCAAGTTGATTTAATCAACAGGGTCTAACTAAGCAGCGAGCTGCGTTTGATTTAATACAGGCAGTAGCACGCAGGTTGATTTTAATCAAGGAATCATAGAAGCTCAACCAACATCAGCAGTGTATTTAAGTCGCTACCGAGCTCGCAGAGGCAGGTGATTTGACATAATCAGGCAGTAGCGCAGCGTGAGTTGTAATTATAGTCAAATCTGACCTAGAGAGTGACTTTAATCACATGCTAAGCCATGAGCAGCAGTGATGTATAATCAGACGAGTAGCAGAGCACATATTAATAAGTAGCATGCACAGTGATTTAATCAGCAGTAGCAGTTTAATCACAGCAGTGAGTCTTTAGATTCAGCAGTTGCATAGCAGTGATTTAATCAACGAGTAGCATGCCAGCAGTTGGTATTTAATCAGCAGTCACGCAAGTGATTTCTGGCATCGATTACAAGGCCATAGCAGCGCGAGCTAGATTATATGCCAACGCAGTTTAATCAGTAGCGAGCAGAAGTGATTTAATCAACAGCAGCAGTGATTTAATCATCGCAGTAGCAGCAGACAGTGATTTAATAACCAGTAGCAGCAGATTGATTTAATCAAGCAGTAGCAGCAGCAGTGATTTAATCAGCAGTAGCAGCAGCAGTGATTTAATCAATTGTAGCAGTGATTTAATCAGCAGTAGCAGCAGCAGTGATTTTATCAGCAGTAGCAGCAGCAGTGACTTAATCAACAGTAGCAGCAGAAGTGATTTAATCAACAGCAGCAGTGATTTAATCAGCAGTAGCAGCAGCAGTGATTTAATAAACAGTAGCAGCAGCATTGATTTAATCAACAGTAGCAACAGCAGTGATTTAATCAGCAGTAGCAGCAGCAGTGATTTAATCAGCAGTAGCAGCAGCAGTGATTTAATCAACAATAGCAGCAGCAGTGATTTCTGTACATCCCAAACCTGTCATATGCAGTTTAAATGCAAACAACTCTGTCCCTCCACAAGCACACAATCCCCAGCTCTGCTCTCCAGCTATGTACACTGGGGGCCACACATCCTGGGGCCTAGGAGGTGCACACGCATCCCCGGCCCCCGCCCCTCCCTCTCAAATCAGGCCTTTACCGTGCCTAGACCCCCCTCCCCTCTACCCGTGCGACATACATACACACACACCCCACTGCCTTCCTGCCTGCCTGAACCATCAGAGAGCCACTGCTCGCAATCCATGTGCATTGTGTCAGATACTTTTGCAGCAGCAAATCAATAATACAACAGTACATTTTATTTAAATAAACATTAGCGGCCTACTTAATTAATGAAACCTCGTCTGCAATTTTTCAGTGTCAGGAGCGCAACTCCTTGATGTTGCTATGAATATTCCTTTTTAGACAATGAGCCTCTCTGACACTATTAGTGCTCATTGTATCGTTAGCTTCGTTTTCTCCCCCTCGCTCCCTCTCGCTGTATGAATCTGTTCAGGGCTTAACGAGTGCAGCCTGTACAGCATAACCAGATTAAAACAAGTTACCCTGTGGCCGAGGACAATGAGGGGTGGTAAAATGAATGTGGAGGAAACACAGTGAAAAATAGTGAAGGGAATATCTAATGAGTTAATCTCCATAAAAGCGACCTGATCAAATGCTTGGGCAACTTCAAAGAACATACATCTAAACACTACATGACATTAACATCAAATCAATATCGGGACAGTCTACGCCCATAAGCCATAATGCAGTAGCGTTAATAACCAAGAGGGTTATTAATGCAAAGATAACTAATCAAAACAAGTATAAAACAGCATTGTACATGGTAATGTTAGATGACATTCTGGAGCCTGACCTGTCCTTGCCTGTTTTCCAGTGTACTTCTGGCCTACATTCTATGATTAATCAATTTTTCAGTGGCTATATGTGACTTTCTCTACTGCGCTACAGTACAGCTAAAGTCGAACCACAGTTCATTCCTCATACTGTCTCTATGGAGACGGAGCAGAGTTGGCTCCTGACAGTTTATCATGTCACGTTATGGGAATGTGTGTTGCAAGACAGTCAGCTTTCTCTGCCTTCAGAGAGATGTGCATGTACTCACACAAACGCACACACACACGCACACACACACGCACACCAAACAGAAATAAGCATTTTTTTGTGAGACTCAGTAACTGCAAGTGTCACAGTGATATTGTTGATGCATGATGTCAACACCTGCCAAGGTGAAGTATGATCACCTGCCACATCAGATCAACCTGTGTTCCAACAGGACCAGGTTGCACCACAGATAGTTAACACCATCCACATCCCTGTATTTGGGACACCTGAACTAGGCCAGTCTGATCCACTCCTGCTGCACATCCCCCTAAGCCTGGGAGACCAGAGAGAGGGAGAGAGAGGGAGAGATAACGAGGGAACGGGAGAGAGGAGGGAGGAAGCGGGGGATACAGCAGCACAGCATAGCAGCCTTAAGTGTGCTATCATAGGCGTCTCTTGTGCCTGCCTGCTGTATTTGTGGTAGTCAGGTTAATGAGTCCACCAGCCCACTTGATGTTGAGATGCCTGTCACAAAGAGTTTCCTCATTAGAGCTAGCCTGGCACGCCGCTCCCAGACAAAGGCACATTCACTACCAGCTGAATGCCTCCACTGCTCCTCAATACTGCCAGCCTGGAGGGCCCTGGCCATGCCATACCCCCCTGCACATGTCCTGCTGGCCCCTGGCCAGGACAGAATCACCCTCCAATCCACTATGGCCTGGCTCTGGTTCTGCTTGCCTACCTGTCTGGCAGGTAGCCTAGTGGTTAAGAGCATTGGGCCATTAACCAAAAGTTTTCTGGTTTGAATCCCGAGCCGACTCGGTGAAAATAAAATGTTGATGTGCCCTTAAGCAAGGCACATAACCCTAATTTCTTTGGTACGTTGCTCTGGATAAGAGTGTCTTTCAAATGACTAAAATGGATGGCTGGTGGTGTGTATTAAGGAGATGGAAGACACTGTAGGGTGTAAGGTTTAGAGAAATCTTAGCAAACTCTGTTACAGATAGCATTGGTAATACTGTAGTATATTTGACTATAGTATTATCTCATTATATGCACCATATACTAAACACCTTACCAATACCCACACCATGTACTAGTCCAGTGTATAGGTGTCAGGGTTAGGGTGAATTCTATTTCAATTCCAGTTCATTCCGAAAGTAAACAAATTCCATTTTGAAATGTTCTTCATTGAAAAGTACTGAAGAGAATTGGAATTTCAGTGTACTTCCTGAATTGACTGGAATTGACTCCAACCCTGGCAGCTGTTACCAGGCCCGGCCAAGGCCGCATTAATGACATGGTAGGTGTTACCAGGCCCGGCCCAGGCCCCTATAAGGACCTGCTAGGTGTTACCAAGCCCAGCCCAGGCCCCTATAATGACCTGCTAGGTGTTACCAAGCCCAACCCAGGCCCCTATTTTGACCTGCTAGGTGTTACCAAGCCCAGGCCCCTATAAGGACCTGCTAGGTTTACCACGTAGGCCAGCCCAAGGCCCCCATAATGACCTGCTAGGTGTTACCAAGCCCAGGCCCTATAATGACTGCTAGGTGGTTACCAAGCCCAGGCCCTATATAGGACCTGCTAGGTGTTACCAAAAAAGGCCCAGGCCCCTATAAGGACCAGCTAAGTGTTACCAAGCCCCCCAGGCCCCTATAAGGACCAGCTAAGTGTTACCAAAGCCCAGCCCAGGCCCTATAAAGGACCAGCTAAGTGTTACCAAGCCGCCCAGGCCCCATAAGGACCAGCTAAGTGTTACCAGCCAGCCCAGCCCCAGGCCTTATTAGGAACCAGCTAAGTGTTACCAAGCCCAGCCCAGGCCCCTATAAGGACCAGCTAAGTGTACCAAGCCCAGCCCAGGCCCTATAAGGACCAGCTAAGTGTTACCAAGCCCAGGAAAGGCCGCGGTTAGTGAAGGATCATGATATATACAGGCGAGTAGGGAGAAAGAAAAGAGCCCTGGCCCAGAGCCGAGGGAGCTGCATAATGTACAGCCTTTGAACTGTACTGAAATGTACTGTCACTGTACTGAACTGTACTGTAACTGTACTGTCACTGTACTGTCACTGAAATGAACTGTCCTGAAACTGTAGTGTCACTGTACTGAATTTTACTACTGTCACTGTACTGAACTGGTACGTGTACTGTGCGACTGTAATGCTGTATACTGTAAAACGTTGAAAATCTGTAGTCACTGTACTGACTGTCTGACTGTCTGAACTACATGAACTGTACTGTCACTGTACTGTTGTGAATGTACTGACTGTCCTGAACTGTACTACTGAAGTGACAGTACTGAACTGCACTGTCACTGTACTGAACTGTACTTAACTGAATTGTCAATGTACTGAATTGTACCGTCATTGTACTGAACTTTTCTGAACTTTTCTGAACTGTACTTTCACTGTACTGAACTGCACTGCACTGTACTGAACTGTACTTCAAATCAAGTTTATTTTATATAGCCCTTTGTACATCAGCTAATATCTCGAAGTGCTGTACAGACACCCAGCCTAAACCCCAAACAGCAAGCAATGCAGGTGTAGAAGCACGGTGGCTAGGAAAAACTCCCTAGAAAGGCAAAACCTAGGAAGAAACCTAGAGAGGAAACCAGGCTATGAGGGGTGGCCAGTCTCTTCTGGCTGTGGCTGGGGGGAGATTATAACAGAACTATGCCAAGATGTTCAAAATGTTCATAAGTGACAAGCATGGTCAAATAATACTAATTCATGGACTTTCAGTTGGCTTTTATAGCCGATCATCAAGGAGTTGAAAATAGCAGGTCCGGGACAGGTGGCGGTTCCATAACCGCAGGCTGAACAGCTGAAACTGGAATAGCAGCAAGGCCAGGTGGACTGGGGACAGCAAGGAGCCATCACGCCCGGCAGCCCCGACGCACGGTCCCAGGGCTCAGGTCCTCCGAGAGAGAGAAAGAGAGAGAGAAGGAGAGAATTAGAGAGAGCCAAGAAGTTTTCAAAATGTTCATAAATGACAAGCATGGTCAAAATAATAATCAGGAATAAATGTCAGTTGGCTTTTCATAGCCGATCATTAAGAATTGAAACGATCGCGCCGCCGCTTGTGCAGGGGTGGAGGATCGGATCTGGGAACAGGGTCGCGACTGGTAAGGGGTTGCATAACCGGCAGCGAGAAACAGTTGAAACTGGAATAGCAGCAGGGGCCAGAGTGGAAGCTGGGGACAGCAAGGAGTCCTGCCATGCGCGAGTGAGTCCCTGGACGTATGGTCCGTAGGGCTTCGCGTGCCTTACCGTAGAGAGAGAAAAGAAAAGAGAAGAAGGAAGAGAATAAGAGAGCAAGATTTCCAAAATGTTCATGAATGGACACATCGGGTCAATATAATAATCCAGTGAGAATAAAAGTCAGTTGGCTTTTCATAGCCGATCATTAAGAGTTGAACAGGTAGGGGTTCCATAACAGCAGGCAGAACAGTTGAAACTGGAACAGCAGCAAGGCCAGGTGGACTGGGGACAGCAAGGAGTCATCATGCCCGGTTTGCCGTGACGTATGGTCCTAGGGCTCAGGTTCTCCGAGAGAGAGAAAGAAAGAGAGAACGAGAGAATTAGAGAGAGCATACTTAAATTCACACAGGACACTGGATAAGATAGGAGAAGTACTCCAGGTATAACCAACTGACCCTAGCCCCCCGACACATAAACTACTGCAACATAAATACTTAACTGAACTGTCACTGTACTGAATTGTACTGTCAATGTACTGAACTTTTCTGAACTTTTCTGAACTGTACTGTCACTGTACTGAATTGTACCGCCATTGTACTGAACTGTTCTGAACTGTACTGAACTGTACTGTCACTATACTCCACTGTACTGCACTGTACTGTACTGTCACTGTCACTGTCACTGTACTGAACTGTACTTTCACTGTAGTTTCATTACACTGTAGTGAACTGTACAGTCACTGTACTGTTGTCGTGGAAATTCAGTACTGAGAGAGATTTGGTCACTTCTCCAAACAATCATCTTTATTTAATATTGATTAATTATTGCAATAATGAGGCTGGTCGACCCTTGAGAGTTGGACCGAGTAACCTAACCTTAACACAAATGCAGAGTACTATATATAGCTGATACTAACAATGCTCAGTCATGGTTGGTTCAACCCCCCTCATGCAGATTGGGGCATCATAAGCCACTCTGGCTTCATCCTGTCATTATCTGCACATGGGTTGTTGTCTTAACCCCATTTTGAGAATTCTCTCAACTTAAAAGTAAAATTACAAGGTTTTAAAATAAATTTCTTCCGTTTAGATCTTTTAATGAACATGACCCAGGATGAGCATCATGATTCCACTATGTATAAGGCATCGCCTATGGACTATTGGCCATTAACATAAACCTGCTATAGTTCCTGAGCATTATCATTAAACATTTACATTTGGTAATGGATATAAATCAAATAGATTAGGATCAGTTTCACTCTCAGGATCAGAGTTCACCCCTCCATTCACCAAGGCATGCTGAGAATAGTCTCAACATAGTACACACCTTCTATATCCATGTCATAATTAGCATAACAGCAATCAAAACAATCAATCCATAATACATTCATTGCTCCACTCATATAGTTATTAACATACTAAAACTTACTCAAATCAATCAGTCAGTTTTAAAAATCATTCCGTTTACAAACCATAATTCAAAACCCAATTAATTATCCTACCAAAAATGTAGAATGACGTTGCTCTGTGATTCACATTGGTTCTATCACTCAAAATGAAAACCCTCAATTTAACATATATTAACACTGGCAGAATGTACATCCATATTAACATACAATATTTTCACCTTATAATTAACCCAATTAAAACTCTCATCCGGTTTATAATTACAGATCAGTATCTCAATGCATTTTTAGCCTACATCACTATAAATTCAGCAGTGTAGACCTCCCCCATCAACCTGATACCCCAAATAACAATTTTAGACAAGTCTAAGTCAATTACGGGCACAGTTGACCCTTCTCCGGCACTCAATCTTCTGGCATTTCTTCATTTTTCTTCTTCAGATAGCTTCACAGTTCAAAGTGGATGGCCRATGATAATGTCCCAATTTCAATGTCTCACCTGAACCCCACCACAACTCCTATTATGTCTTGTCCATTTGCCAACCAGTATTCCAGCAACATGAGAAAACTGGATGCTGTACATTGGTTGCTGGCTCAGACTCAGGTCTCTCGATAGAAATGGTGCAGAACAGACCCGTAGTGAACACCATTTCTTCAGCCGGTTATAGGGGATTTTGAGGTCCACACCCTGTTTGGTCAAATGATCCCTTTCATGCATCTAGATAKCATCTCCACCACAACCTCAAGAAGACAAATCAAAATAACAATTCAGTTCAGTTCATTTCTGATCCAGGAAATCAAAACAAGCATTGACTATATGACAAATTATTACTTCTACCAATATTCTTCATGCACATTTCTAAAACACATGTTAAAGAAAATAACAACACGTTCTGTTGAAACAACTTTTCCCAAATTAGCTTATTTGAGGTTGACCTTATCACACGGTCAACCTCACCTCATAGGATCAGGAAATTATCCCGATCATCCAGCAGATCCAATCTGGCGAGATTTATCAAAATGAAACAGAACGAACAACGCAACAATACACTCCTTCATATAGCACTCAATACATTTCCATATATCACTCAAGATGTGTAAACTTCAATCCAAAAAWWAAAAAAAATGGTAATTCCCCATTTTGACACGATTCACATAGTGACTAATGTGTAAAAACAACAATACTACAAATTCAAATTCAAATTACTACTCTTAATAACTCCAACCCAAAAATATTTGTACCCATAACTTCATAGTAAAAATAGACTAGAGACAGGTCTATCCTTCTCGTGGTCCTATTAGTTATACAACTTCTCCGTAATTATCAGCATTACGAATGACCTTCAAATCAGTATTAAAATCATCATCCAATGTCTCTCGGCATTCCAGTGAGGGCGATCAAACCACACTAGAAAGTCAGAACAGAGGTCATTCAAACCCATGTTTCTTACTATAATAGACTAATTAATAAAAAACAGTAAAACATTTCATACATTTCGTATCCCAGGTTTACAGTAAGTTTCTTCAGTACATTTTTTATCAAAATAATTCACGTGTTCAATTAAAACTGAGAAAAGAAAAACTTCTGAAAATTCCATAAGTGTGTGTGCCCCTTTAAGATACCTCGGTACTAACCCATACTCATAACCAGTAAGTTGTGTGTGCGTGCTGGTTRATGTGTGGTAAACCATATGGCAAAAACAAACAAAAATGGCCAGGTCTTATTTAATTTAGTAACTCCTCTTTACCACCGAATCCGGATACCTTTATACCAATAAAACTGCTGAATTTCACTAACCCCTCTCCCAAGACCATAGCCACAGGAAACATTTCAAATAGAGAGAAAATTACAATCCCCAAGAGAAGAGAAATGTCAATTTCTTAAGCATTCACTATACTAATATAATAATCAGCAACCCAAAGGTTTTAACTCCAAACAAAACATGATAATGATAAGTCCATTGTACTCCCTCAAATAATTAATCGTTTGTTTTAATGTACCCCAATGTTTATGTGCGCTTAATTTAGCATGCAACATGTATCTCGCCACCGAGTCTAACAATTCACTCCCATATCGTATTATATGAKTGGTCTCTGTTTTCCATAAGCATGTCAAATGATCCTGGTATCATTACCAGACCAATGTCCAGCAACATATGGAATAGCTGATTCACCTTAGCTTGCTCCTGTTAACTTTTCTTTAACTAG
Organism: Salvelinus sp. IW2-2015; assembly: GCF_002910315.2. Lineage (NCBI taxonomy): Eukaryota > Metazoa > Chordata > Actinopteri > Salmoniformes > Salmonidae > Salvelinus > Salvelinus sp. IW2-2015. Next base: position 30,586,060 of record NC_036854.1, on the reverse strand, counting down.
GCAAGTCAGTTTTAAGAACAAATTCTTATTTACAATGACGGCCTACCAGGCCAAACACAGACGACGCTGGGCCAATTGTGCTCCACCCTATGGGATTCCCAATCACTGCCGGATGTGATACAGCCTGGATATTCAATAGCCATTTCAATTTACATTAAACAGATTATAATTTTAGAATACATTAACTTCCCGCTCAAATTCACTGGTGTTACCTAACTATAAAACCAAGCAACAATAATCAGAAACTGTCAAAGAATGTTTCTCATACCTCTACTTCAAATGTCCCACTGCCTGCTCGCTTTCAACCGCAGCTAATCTTGTTACAATCTCAAGGCTCAATCCCTCTACTCATCATTTAGCCTTGTATTGAAACCTCCGTTTTTCGAATTACTAAAATATCGCACCATTAGAGTGCTATCAACAACAAAAAAACACTAATAACATATTACCATTCACATACTGTCAACAATCATTAAGTTTACATCAATCCTCCTTATCAATATTATTCTATATTTTGAATACCAACCTCTGCTGGATATTTCCTTTCTGCTTCACACTCGTTAAACGTCTATTATTTTAAGATTAACCTGTAATGCAGAAAATACATCAGCCAATTCTTAATCAATCCAAACAATTCACATTCAGAATTGTATTTTTATATTAGCAATTTTTTTTTCATATTCCAGCCTAATTGGTATAATGCTGGTGTGCTTCTATTAGTGTATTTGTGGCTTTGCTATAGTGTACCTCAATACATTTATTTCCACTCCTCTCTCCTCGCGGTTTAAATATATGTGTAACGTTCGTCGTATGGAGGAAGAGAGGAGGACCAAGGCGCAGCGTGAAAAGTATCCATTTTAATCGAATACGTTAAACAAACAAACAAAATAACGAMAAACGAGAAAAACACGAAACGAAACAGTTCTGTCTGGTGCAGACACACAAAGACTGAAGACAACCACCCACAAACCCCAATAGAAAACAGGCTACCTAAATATGGTTCCCAATCAGAGACAAACGACTAACACCTGCCTCTGATTGAGAACCATATCAGGCCAAACACAGAAATGGGAAAACTAGACACACAACATAGAATACCCACTCAGCTCACGTCCTGACCAACACTAAAACAAAGAAAACACAAAAGAACTATGGTCAGAACGTGACAATATGTCAATCTTTTTCTGAGACTATCTCCCAGATCCTGTAGACAGTCATATAATGCTTTAACCTTATCTCTATCAAATTACCCATAAAAACTCTACGTACGTCTACGTATGGGTTGTTTAAGTTGCATCTCATATTTCCAGTATTACTTTATAAAAATCTCTAGTAATCGATTATGCACACATACAATTTCTCATTAAAAATAGTTTTATGTCTTCACAGAATCAATATATAACGTAGGAAATCTTAGGTACTCACATTAATGAATCACTCCGTTTCCAACGACTCTTGATACACTCCCAGCGGAACCCAAAAACGTTAGTTTCTCGGACGCTGACCTATGGGAATAATGCTCAACGGTTCTCTAGTCTTCCAGAAATTATAGAATAACATCTAGCACTTAATAATACCACCCCGTGATATTCTATGAGGGGCAGTGTTGAACGGAACCCCAAGATAACGCTCCATATCAAAACTTATTATCAAAAAATCAGCTTCCAAACTTCAGATTGACACTTACAGTTGAAGTCGGAAGTTTACATACACCTTAGCCAAATACATTTAAACTCAGTTTTTCACAATTCCTGACATTTAATCCTAGTAAAAATTCCCTGTCTTAGGTCAGTTAGGATCACCACTTTAAGAAAGTGAAATGTCAGAATAATTGTAGAGAGAATTATTTATTTCAGCTTTAATGTCTTTCATCACATTCCCAGTGGGTCAGAAGTTTACAACACTCTACTCAGCAAATTGGATGCAGTCTATCACAGTGCCATCCGTTTTGTCACCAAAGCCCCATATACTACACACCACTGCGACCTATATGCTCTCGTTGCCTGGCCCTCGCTTCATATTCGTCGCCAAACCCACTGGCTCCAGGTCATCTATAAGTCTTTGCTAGGAAAGGCCCCCCCTTATCTCAGCTCACTGGTCACCATAGCAGCACCCACCCGTAGCACGCGCTCCAGCAGGTATATCTCACTGGTCACCCCCAAAGCCAATTCCTCCTTTGGCCGCCTTTCCTTACAGTTCTCTGCAGCCAATGACTGGAACYAACTGCAAAAATCACTGAAGCTGGAGACTCATATCTCCCTCACTAACTTTAAGCACCAGCTGTCAGAGCAGCTCACAGATCACTGCACCTGTACATAGCCCATCTGTAAATAGCCCATCCAACTCCCTCATCCCCCAATCTGTTATTTATTTTATTTATTTTGCTCCTTTGCACCCCAGTATCTCTACCTGCACACTCATCTTCTGCACGTCTACCACTCCAGTGTTTAATTGCTATATTGTAATTATTTTGCCACTTTGGCCTATTTATTGCCTTACCTCCCTTAACCTACCTCATTTTCACACACTGTATATAGACTTTTTCTATTGTATTATTGACTGCATGTTTGTTTATTCCATGTGTAACTCTGTGTTGTTGTTTGTGTCACACTGCTTTGCTTTATCTTGGACAGGTCGCAGTTGTAAATGAGAACTTGTTCTCAACTAGCCTACCTGGTTAAATAAAGGTGATATAAAATAAATAAAATAAACATACACTCAATTAGTATTTGGTAGCATTGCCTTTAAATTGTTTTTAACTTGGGTCAAACATTTCAGGTAGCCTTCCACAAGCTTCCCACAATAAGTTGGGTGAATTTTGGCCCATTCCTCCTGACAGAGCTGGTGTAACTGAGTCAGGTTGGTAGGCCTACTTGCTCGCTCACACTGCTGTGTTGTGCAGTGTCTGCAACAAATGTTCTATAGGATTGAGGTCAGGTTTTTGTGATGGCCACTCCAATATCTTGACTTTGTTGTCCTAGGCCATTTTGCCAAACTTTGGAAGTATGCTGGGGTCATTGTCCATTTGGAAGACCATTTGCGACCAAGCTTTAACTTCCTGACAGATGTCTTGAGATGTTGCTTCAATATTCACATAATTTTCCATCCTTGATGCCATTATTTTGTGAAGTGCACCAGTTCCTCCTGCAGCAAAGCATCCCCACAACATGATGCTGCCACCCCCGTGTTCACGGTTGGGATGGTGTTCTACAGCTTGCAAGCCTCCCCTTTTCCCACAAACATAACGATGGCCATTATGGCCAAACATGCGTATTTCTTTTCCCATCAACCAGGGAAATTTCCCAAAAGTACAATCTTTGTCCCCATGTGCAGTTGCAAACTGTAGTCTGTCTTTTTTATGGAGGTTTTGGAGCAGTGGCTTCTTCCTTGCTGAGCGGCCTTTCAGGTTATGTCGATATAGACTAGTTTTACTGTGGATATAGATACTTTTGTACCTGTTTCTCCAGCTGTAATGGTCGTTGTATGAAAGAAGTGGACCAAGCGCAGCGTGATTATTTATTTAAAAAACTGACCACTGAGACAAAATAACAAAATGTAACAACACGAAACAGTTCTGTGGTGAAGACACAAAAACAGAAAACAACTACCACAAAAACCATGTGGGAAAAAGCTACCTAAGTATGGTTCTCAATCAGAGACAACGATAGACAGCTGCCTCTGATTGAGAACCACACCCGGCACAACCAAAGAAATACAAAACATAGAAAATGAACATAGAATGCCCACCCAAATCACACCCTGACCAAACCAAAATAGAGACATAAAAAGCTCTCTACGGTCAGGGCGTGACACCAGCATCTTCACAAGGTCCTTTGCTGTTGTTCTGGGATTGATTGCATTTTTCGCACTAAAGTACATTCATCTCTAGGAGAAAGAACGCGTCTCCTTCCTAAGCGGTATGACGGCTGCGTGGTCCATGGTGTTTATACTTGCGTACTATTGTTTGTACAGATAAACGTGGTACCTTCAGGCGTTTGGAAATTGCTCCCAAGGATGAACCAGACTAGTAGGTCTACAATGTTTTTCTGAGGTCTTGGCTGATTTATTTTGATTTTCCCATATGCGGTCACGTTTCCTGACCTGTTTTCTTTGTTTTGTATTTATTTTAGTTGGTCAGCGCGTGAGGTTGGGTGGGTTGTCTATGGTGATTTCTATGTTGGGATTTTGTGTTTGGCCTGGTATGATTCTCAATCAGAGACAGCTGTCAATCGTTGTCCCTGATTGAGAATCATACAAAGGCAGCCTGGGTTTCACTTGTGTTTTGTGGGTGTTTGTTCCTGTGTCAGCGTTTGGGCCACACAGGACTGTTTCGGGTTTGTCACGTTTGTTGTTTTTGTATTTTGAAGTGTTTTGTCATTAAATAATGAACACTTACCCCTCTGCATTTTGGTCCGATCCATGCTCCTCCTCGTCCGAGGAGAGAAAGACTACGACAGCCGTTACAGAAACACCCACCAAAAAGATCAAGCAGAGTGGAAACAGCCAGCAGCAGAGACCGAGGACACAGGACTCGTGGACTTTGGGAGGAGATCCTGGACGGCAAAGGACCCTGGGCTCAGCCAGGGGAATATCGCCGTCCCAAGGCGGAGTTGGAGGCAGGAAGGCAGAGAGGCGCTGGTATGAGGAGGCAGCGCGGCGACGCGGTTGGGAGCCCGAGAGTCAGACACAAAAATTTCTTGGGGGGGGCACACGCGGAGTGTGGCAAAGCCGGGTAGGATACCTGAGCCAACTCCCGTGCTTACCGTGGAGTGAAGGGCGTCATACTGGTCAGACACCGTGTTATGCGGTAAAGCGCACGGTGTCCCCAGTACGCGTGCTTAGTCCAGTGCGGGCTATTCCACCTTGCCGCACTGGCCGGGCTGGTTGGGCATCGAGCCGGGTGTCATGAAGCCGGCCCAACGCATCTGGCCTCCAGTGCGTCTCCCTGGGCCGGCGTACATGGACAGCCTTACAGATGGTGTCCCCGGTTCGCCAGCATGGCCCAGTGCGGGCTATTCTACCTTGCCGCACTGGCCGGGCTACGGGGACCATTCAACCTGGTAGGGTTGGGGAGCTCGGTGCTCAGAGCACGTGTCCTCCTTCACGGTCCGGTTTTTCCGGTGCCACCTCCACGTACCAGTCCTCCGGTGGCAGCCCCCCGCACCAGGCTGTCTCTCCGGGTTTCCTCTCCAGTTTTTCCACCTGTCCAGCGCTGTCAGAGCCTTCCTCCTCTCCAGTGCAGCCTGAGTATGAACTGTCTGCCTGCCAGCACTGTCTGAACTGTCGGCCTGCCCAGCGCTGCCCGTCTGTCCCGAGCCGTCAGAGCTGCTCTCTGTCCTGAGCTGCCCGTCTGTCCGAGCATTCAGAGCCGTCCAGACAGGACCAGCCGGAGCCGTCCAGCCAGGACCAGCCAGAGCGCGTCCAGCCAGACGCACAGCCAGAAGCCGTCCAGCCAGGACCAGCCAGAGCGTCCAGCCAGGACCAGCCGAAGCCGTACGGCTAGGACCAGCCAGAGCCGTCCGGCCAGGACCAGCCAGCCGTCCAGCCAGGACCAAGCCAGAGCCGCGTCCAGCCAGGACCAGCCAGAGCCGTCCAGCCAGGACAGCGCCAGAGCCGTCCAGCCAGGACCAGCCGCCAGGCCGGGATCCCAGAGCCAGCCAGCCGGAGTCGCAGACCAGCAGCCGGGATCCGCCAGAGCCAGCCAGCCGGGATCCGCAGAGCCAGCCAGCGCGGGATCCGCCAGAGCCAGCCAGCCGGGATCCGCGCGCCCTCAGTCCGGTGCTGCCCCTAAGTCCGGTGCTGCCCTCAGTCCGGTGCTGCCCCTCAGTCCGGTGCTGCGCCTCGTCCGTCCTCAGTCGGTGCTGGCCCTCAGTCCGTTACTGCCCTTTGGAATAGTGGATTGACATGGAGGGTGGATATTGGGAGGAGGCCACGGAAGCGGGGGTTGACTATGGTGGGGTGGGGACCACGACCAGCGCCAGAGCCGCCACCGTGGACAGACGCCCACCCAGACCCTCCCTAGACTTTGTGCTGGTGCGCCCGGAGTTCACACCTTAAGGGGGGGTTCTGTCACGTTCCTGACCTGTTTTCCTTGTTTTGTATTTATTTTAGTTGGTAGGGCGTGAGTTGGGTGGGTTGTCTATGGTTGATTTTCTATGTTGGGATTTTGTGTTTGGCTGGTATGATCTCAATCAGAGACAGCTGTCAATCGTTGTCCCTGATTGAGAATCATACAAAGGCAGCCTGGGTTTCACTTGTGTTTTGGTGGTGTTTGTTCCTGTGTCAGCGTTTGGGCCACACAGGACTGTTTGGGTTTGTCACGTTTTTTGTTTTGTATTTTGAAGTGTTTTGTAATTAAATAATGAACACTTACCCTCTTGCATTTTGGTCCGATCCATGTCCTCCTCGTCGAGGAGGAGAACGACTACGACAGCCGTTACAGAATGACCAAAGCAAAGAGGTACTGAGTTTGAAGGTAAGCCTTGAAATACATCCACAGGTACACCTCCAATTGACTCAAATGATGTCTATTAGCCTATCAGAAGCTTCTAAAGCCATTACATAATTGTCTGGAATTTTCCAAGCTGTTTAAAGGCACAGTCAACTTAGTGTATGTAAACTTCTGATTCCAGTGATACAGTGAATTATAATCTGTCTGTAAACAATTGTTGGAAAAATGACTTGTGTCATGCACAAAGTAGATGTCCTAACCGACTTGCCAAGACTATAGTTTGTCAACAAGATATTTGTGGAGTGGTTGAAAAACGAGAATTTAATAACTCCAACCTAAGTGTATGTTAACTTCCGACTTCAACTGTACTTCCACACTAAACTCTCATATCTCATTCACAAACACAGGGAATAAGACAGAGAAGAGGAATAAACGGTTAGCACTGTGTTTAGGTTTCAAACCCTGTCTATATGAACAGGGAAACCCATACCATTATCAAAATAGTGCCTAATTAGTGGTCCCACAACAGGGTGTTGTATCCACACTGGGATACCGCCTACTACGATTACTATGGTATAGATTATCGTCCATCTATCCAAATGTGCAAAACTACCTTCAGAGTACCCATGTCTCCTATCTAATTATTTAACACGGTCCCAAAAAATCCAACCTTAAGTCTTATTTTCTAAGTATCAGGAATAACAAAACACTTACAATAACACCTAACAATAGTAACCCAGGGCATACCTGTTTACCTCATTTAACAAAACATTTGATCAATTACATACACGTTCAAATTTGAACTTCAAGTCAGATGCCCTCGCAATGCGTCACCTGCGCTATAGTCCCTCATTCAATGAGMTTCACCAAGTAGAGTTTTCTCGCAATATTACACGCATTCTAGTCCTTCACTCTACATRAACCTCACCAATTCCTACTGAGATCAAGTCAGTACCACGGACTGGACTTTTGGTTGCCCGAAACTGGCTATTTAACAATTATGCCCAAGGATACCTCACTTAACTTCTTTGGTATAGGAGGCAGCATTTTCACTTTTGGAMGAATTTCGTCCCCATAGTGAACTGCCTCCTACACTGTCCCACATGCTAATATATGCATATTATTATTACTATTGGATAGAAAACACTCTGAAGTTTCCAAAACTGTTTGAATGATGTCTGTGAGTATAACAGAACTCATATGGCAGGCAAAAACCTGAGAAAAAATCCAAACAGGAAGTGACAATTCTGAGAGTGGTCGTTGTTAAAGTCATCGCCTATTCAATTCCCTGTAATATATGGATCTGTTTGCACTTCATACGCCTTCCACTAGATGTCAACAGTCAGTAGAACGTGGAATGAAGCTTATACTGTGTTGTGGGACCGGATGGGAGGGGAATGAGTTAGTGGTCTGGCAGATTGCCAGTTCTTGGTCACGCACTTTCCTCATTATATCGTCTTGCTTTCCATTACTTAAAGAGACTGAAAAGAATTCTCCGGTTGGAACCTTATTGAATATAAATGATAACAACATCCTGAAGATTGATTCTCTACTAAGTTTGACCAGTTTATTCGACCTGGAATATAACTTTTTGAAGTTTTCGTACGACGTTTGCCTGCATCTGCGCGAGCGTTTGGACACGTGTACTACACATGCTAGCAAAATTAGCTAATTGGACATACGTAATGGACATTATCGAACAAAACAACYATTTATTGTGGAACTAGGATTCCTGGCACTGCATTCTGATGAAGATAATCAAAGGTAAGGGAATATTTATGATGTAATTTCGTATTTCTGTTGACTCCAACATGGCGGAGAAATGTTGTTACATCTGAGCGCCTTCTCAGATTATTGCAAGGTGTGCTTTCTACGTAAAGTTTTTTTTAAATCTGACACAGCGGTTGCATTAGGAACAAGTGTATCTTTAATTATATGTAAAACATGTATCTTTCATCAAAGTTTAACAATGTAAACGAGATTTGTGGATATAAATATGCACATTATCGAAACAAACAAATGTATTGTGTAACATGATGTCATATGAGTGTCATCTGATGAAGATGTTCAAAGGTTAGTGATTAATTTATCTCTATTTCTGTTTTTTGTTACTACTATCTTTGCTGGGAAAATGGCTGTGTTTTTCTGTGGCTAGTACTGAGCTAACATAATTGTTTGGTGTGCTTTCCCCGTAAATCCTTTTTTGAAATCAGACATGTTGGCTGGATTCACAACATGTTTAGCTTTAATTTGGTGTCTTTCATGTGTGATTTAATGAAAGATTGATTTTTATAGTAATATATTTAATTTGGCGCGCTACATTTTTTCTGGATTTGGCCAAGTGGGGACGCTATCGTCCCACCTATCCTAGAAAGTTAACTTCTCTAGGGTAGGGGGCAGCATTCAGAATTTTGGATGAAATGCATGCCCAAATTAAACTGCCTGCTTCTCGCCCAGAAGATATGATATGTATATAACTGGTAGATGGATAGAAAACACTCTAAAGTTTCCAAAACTGTTAAAATAGTGTCTGTGAGTATAACAGAATGATTTGGCAGGCAAAAACCTGAGAAGAATCCATCAGGAAGTAGTTTTTTGTTGGTTTTGGATTTTCTATTCAATGCCATTACAGTATCCATTGACTTGGGACTCAAATTGCAGTTTCTATGCCTTCACTAATGGCAACAGTCTTTAGAAATTGTTTCAGGCTTGTATCCTGAAAAATGAGGAAGAAAGAGCAGTCTGACTGAGTGGACCCTAAAGTGTCACAGAGCTTTTTCATGAGCACGACCGAGAGAGTGCCTTCTTGTTTACCTTTTAATTGACGACGTATTGTCCGGTTGAAATATTATCGATTATTTAGGCTAAAAACAACCGTGAGATTGAATATAAACATCGTTTGACATGTTTCTATGAACTTTACGGATACAATTGAGATTTCTTTGTCTCCTGTTTTGACTGCGTTTGAGCCTGGTGGATTGCTGAAGAAAACGCGCGAACCAAACGAGGTTTTTGGATATAAAGAGAATTTATCTCTTATGCACTGCTGA
>NC_036854.1:30565899-30571640 GCF_002910315.2 Salvelinus sp. IW2-2015 | reverse complement strand
TGATGCAGTATTTCTGTTATTTGACGTGGCTCTCTGTAATTACTCCGGATTTTTGGAGGCATTTCTGAACATGGCGCCAATGTAAACCGAGATTTGTGGATATAAATATGCACATTATCGAACAAAACAAATGTATTGTGTAACATGATGTCATATGAGTGTCATCTGATGAAGATGTTCAAAGGTTAGTGATTAATTTTATCTCTATTTCTGTTTTTTGTTACTACTATCTTTTGCTGGGAAAATGGCTGTGTTTTTCTGTGGCTATGTACTGAGCTAACATAATTGTTTGGTGTGCTTTCCCCGTAAATCCTTTTTGAAATCAGACATGTTGGCTGGATTCACAACATGTTTAGCTTTAATTTGGTGTCTTTCATGTGTGATTTAATGAAAGATTGATTTTTATAGTAATATATTTTAATTTGGCGCGCTACATTTTTTCTGGATTTTTGCCAAGTGGGACGCTATCGTCCCACCTATCCTAGAAAAGTTAACTTCTCTAGGGTAGGGGCAGCATTCAGAATTTTGGATGAAATGCATGCCCAAATTAAACTGCCGCTTCTCGGCGAGAAGATATGATATGTAATAACTGGTAGATTTGGATAGAAAACACTCTAAAGTTTCCAAAACTGTTAAAATAGTGTCTGGTGATATAACAGAACTGATTTGGCAAGCAAAAACCTGAGAAGAATCCATTCAGGAAGTAGTTTTTGTTGGTTTTGTAGTTTTCTATTCAATGCCATTACAGTATCCATTGACTTGGGACTCAAATTGCATTTCTATGCACCTCCACTAGATGTCAACAGTCTTTAGAAAATTGTTTCAGGCTTGTATCCTGAAAAATGAGGAAGAAAGAGCAGTCTGAATGAGTGGACCCTAAAGTGTCACAGAGCTTTTTCATGAGCACGACCAGAAGAGTGCCTTCTTGTTTACCTTTTAAATTGACGACGTTAATGTCCGGTTGAAATATTACGATTATTTAGGCTAAAAACAACCCCTGCTGAGTGCAACCATATGAAGATCATCAAATGTAAGGGATTCATTTTATCTCTATTTCTGACTTGTGTAACTGTTCTACTTGGCTGGTTACTGTTTGTAYMGATTTGTCTAGTGGGCTATGTTCTCAAATAATCGTATGGTATGCTTTCGCCGTAAAGCATTTTTTAAATCTGACACCGTGGTTGGATTCACAAGAAGTMAATCTTTAAACCTATGTAAAATATGTTTTGTTTTCTGAATTTTTAGAATGAGTATTTCTGTATTTGAATTTGGCTCCCAGCAGTTTCACTGGCTGTTGAAGAGGTGGGACGCTAACGTCTCACGTACCCAAGAGAGGTTAAGGAAGACCTCTCTCCGAGCGCACCCTCAATAGGGGCTGTTTTTTTCTCTTCTTTATAATAAAAAAACACATATTGATAGATTGTCCAAGCCTACCTCTCTCAGTACTATGCCCGAGAGCTGGTATCCACCCGTGCCCGCTACCTCTCAGATCATAGGCAGGTCCAGCAGCTCAATAATAAGCGTGGTTTARCCTGAGATCCCAATTTTTGATCCCCTGTGCACAGTTTACCCAGATCTTCCAGAGCGGTCAACAGGTGAATTTGTAGATCCCATCCTCGTCGCCAAAAATGTAGTGGAAGTTCAGTACTGAGAGAGATTTGGTCACTTCTTCAAACAATAATCTTTATTTAATATTGATTAKATTTTGTAATAATGAGGCTGGTCGACCCCCCACCCTTGAGTGTTGGACCGAGTAACCTAACCTTTACACAAACACAGAGTACTATATATTGCTGACACTAACAATGTTCAGTCATGGTTGGTTCAACCCCCCCTCATGCAAATTGGGGCATCATAAGCCACTCTGGCTTCATCCTGTCATTATCTGCACGGGGTTGTTYTCTTAACCCCACTCTGACTTAGTTTCCCAGATGCAAGGATGATTTTGAGACAATGAGGGATTGTTCTACTCCTAAGCTATCTCTAGTAAAACACATTCTTGTCTATGTAATGCAGTCTTAAATCCATTTGTCAGCTCAAGCCATCTCCAGTGACCATACGCCCAGATTAGCTGCAGGGATCTAGAGTGGAGCCCATGGAGCCCACACAGACACTAGCAGGACAGAAATATCCATCTATTAAGCATTAATTGCTAACTATTAGTATCAAACGAATCAGGTAAATATATAATTTTTCTATCATACTGTACTGTCCTGAAATGTACTGTCACTGTACTGTACTGTACTGAACTGTACTGTCACTGTACTGAATTGTCCTGTCATTGTACTGAACTGTACTGAACTGTACTGTCACTAAACTGTACTGAACTGTACTGAACTGTACTGTCACTGTACTGAACTGCACTGAACTGTAGTGTCACTGTTCCAAATTGTACTGTCATTGTACTGAACTGTTCTGAACTGTACTGTCTCTGTACTGAGCTCTACTGAACTGTACTGTCACTGTGCCGAGCTGAACTGTACTGCCACTAAACTGTACTGTCACTGTGCTGTCACTGTGCTGAACTGTATTGAACTCTACTGAACTGTACTGAACTGTACTGAACTGTACTGAACTGTACTGTCACTGTACTGAACCGTACTGTCACTGTGCTGAACTGTACTGTCACTGTACTGCACTGTACTGAACTGTATTGAACTGTATTGTCACTGTACTTTCACTGTAGTTTTACCACGCTGTACTGAACTGTACTGAAATGTACTGTCACTGTACTGTACTGAGCTGTACTGTCTCTGTACTGATCTGTACTGACCTGTACTGTCAATGTACTGCCACTAAACTGTACTGTACTGATCTGTACTGACCTGTACTGTCAATGTACTGCCACTAAACTGTACTGTACTGATCTGTACTGACCTGTACTGTCACTGTACTTTCACTGTAGTTTTACCACACTGTACTGAACTGTACTGAAATGTACTGTCACTGTACTGTACTGTACTGAACTGTACTGTCACTGTACTGATCTGTACTGACCTGTACTGTCACTGTACTGTACTGAACTGTTCTGAACTGTACAGAACAGTCACTCTACTGAACTTTACAGTTACTGTACCGCACTGTACTGGACTGTACTGAACAGTACTGAACTGTACTGAAATGTACTGTCACTGTACTGAACTGTACTGTCACTGTACTGAACTGTATTGATGTAACTGAACTGTACTGACACTGTTACTGAAATGTACTGTCACTGTACTGAACTGTAACTGAAACTGTATTGAACTGTACTGAACTGACTGTCACTGTACTGACTGTACTAACTGTATGAACTGTACTGAACTGACAGTACTGAACTGTTCCTGCCATTTTTGAGCTGCTACGCCTGCTGAATATAATCCCTTCCTTTCCTCCCTGTCCGCTAAAACCTCTCTCCTACACCCATCGTATCTTCCTGCTTCTCTCACTTCTACTAGAGACATCCTATAATTCTACCTCCCTCTCTACTACACCATCGTATCTTCCTGCTTCTCTCACTTCTACTAGAGACATCCTATATTTTCTACCTCCCTCTCTACCAACTTGTAAGTCGCTTCGGATAAGAGCGTCTGCTAAATGACTTAAATGTAAATGTAAATGTACAACCATCTAAATGTGTCCATTAACCCATTCCTTTTTTTCATTCGAAAAGCCATCCCAATGTTTGGTTAATCCTTGTTTCCTAAATACTACTGACGTGCATGCGTCGTTAAACGCTCTTCTTCTTCAAACCCGCTTCTGTTGTCAGATATGGTCTTAGAATAAAAGGTGTTATCTAGAAACCTAAAATGGTTCTTTGGTTGTCCCCATAGGAGAATGCTTGAAGAATTTGTTTTGGTTCCAGGTAAAACCTTTTGGTTCCAGGTGGAACACTTTTCACAGTGTTCTACATGGAACCCAAAAGGGTTCTACCTGAAACAACAGAAGGTTCTACCCTGGAACCAAAAAGGGTTATCCTATAGGGACAGCAAGAACCCTTTGGAAACCTTTTTCTAAGAGTGTAGAACAATTTTCCTACCTCCTATGCTCCCATGCTTAGACAACCTCCCATTGTTTGCCTTTGTACATCCTATGTAGAAATGTATTTTATTTCACCCTGCCTATAATAAAACAGTTAGTTACACTCTTAGAAAAAAGGTGCTATCTAGAACCAAAAAGGGTTATTTGGCTGTCCTCATAGGAGAACCCTTTGAACAACCCCTTTTGGGTCTATGCAGAACCATTTTGGGTTCCATGTAGAACCCTTTCCACAGAGGTAAAATAACCTAAAAGGTTCTCCTATGGGGTTCTCCTATGGGGACAGCCCAAACCCCTTTGGAACTTTGGAACCATGTAGGACCTCAGTGACTTTCCTATGAATTATAGGTAGACAGGTTCTTGTAGGACTACTGGTCTGTGACACACACCAGGCTGTTATCAGCCACCAACCAGGTGCACCACTTTAATAGGAATCTTTGCAAGGCATCCTGGGAAGTCGGCCATCATCTTGAAGTCCTATGGTCGCCTTTTGCTCGTCTGTGCTATTCATAAAATTAACGTGTATCGCAGCTGCATGAGTGCAGCTCTTTTGAAATCAAATCAAATTACAAGAGAGGAACTATAATTTTTCCAGACATGTACAATTGTGTGGTTCAATATAGAATAGATTATAACACATTTCCTTTCCTGTATTTAATCTTTTTGCATTACTCTAATCACATTTGGTTCACATATTCATATGAAACGTAATGTGAATACTACTATAACACATGTTTTATATCCTCAGAATCTGTATGGTTGCAAAGCGAAACATCACTGCTGTACAATATCATAATCTGTATCGTTGCAAGGCTAAACATCACTGCTGTACAATATCAGAATCTGTATGGTTGCAAGGCGAAACATCACTGCTGTACAATATCATAATCTGTATGGTTGCAAGGCTAAACATCACTGCTGTACAATATCATATTCTGTATCGTTGCAAGGCTAAACATCACTGCTGTACACATATCATAATCTGTATGGTTGCAAAGCGAAACATCACTGCTGTACAATATCATAATCTGTATCGTTGCAAGGCTAAACATCACTGCTGTACAATATCATAATCTGATGGTTGCAAAGCGAAACATCACTGCTGTACAATATCAGAATCTGTATCGTTGCAAGGCTACAACATCACTGCTGTAACAATATCAAAGATCTGTATCGGTGCAAGGCTAAACATCACTGCGTACAATATCAGAATCTGTATCGTTGCAAGGCTAAACATCACTGCTGTACAATATCAGAACTGTATCGTTGCAAAGCTAACACATCACTGCTGTACAATATCATCATCTGTATCGTTGCAAGGCTAAACATCACTGCTGTACAATATCAGAATCTGTATCGTTGCAAGGCTAAACATCACTGCTGTACAATACAGAATCTGGTATCGTTGCAAGGCTAAACATCACTGCTGTACAATATCAGAATCTGATCGTTGCAAGCTAAACATCACTGCTGTCAATACCACACAAAACACAAGTCAAACAAGACAACAGCATAATACAAAATCTAAGCCTTTAGTCATTTTATGTTTCAAATGTTTCAAATGTCTTCCTTTATTGCATGATTCTCAGTGTTTCTCCTCACAATACCTGATATTTATACCACAATCTACAGCACTATTCCTAAACCTGTGAACTAATCCAAAAGACATACATACTATATACTGTAACGGTAGTCGTCATATTCCTCCTCCTCAGACGAGGAGA
>NC_036854.1:30534194-30563183 GCF_002910315.2 Salvelinus sp. IW2-2015 | reverse complement strand
GAAATGTACTGTCACTGTACTGAACTGTACTGTCACTGTACTGAACTGTACTGAACTGTATTGAACTGTACTGAACTGTACTGTCACTGTACTGAAATGTACTGTCACTGTACTGAACTGTACTGAACTGTATTGAACTGTACTGAACTGTACTGTCACTGTACTGAACTGTACTGAACTGTATTGAACTGTACTGAACTGCAGTCACTGTTTCTGCATTTTGAGCTGCTACGCCTGCTGAATATAATCCCTTCCTTTCCTCCCTGTCCGCTAAAACCTCTCTCCTACACCCATCGTATCTTCCTGCTTCTCTCACTTCTACTAGAGACATCCTATATTTTCTACCTCCCTCTCTACTACACCCATCGTATCTTCCTGCTTCTCTCACTTCTACTAGAGACATCCTATATTTTCTACCTCCCTCTCTACCCAACTTGTAAGTCGCTCTGGATAAGAGCGTCTGCTAAATGACTTAAATGTAAATGTAAATGTACAACCATCTAAATGTGTCCATTAACCCATTCCTTTTTTTCATTCGAAGCCATCCCAATGTTTTGGTTAATCCTTGTTTTCCTAAATACTACTGTACGTGCATGCGTCGGTTAAACGCTCTTCTTCTTCAAACCCGCTTCTGTGTCAGATATGGTCTTAGAATAAAAGGTGTTATCTAGAACCTAAAATGGTTCTTTGGTTGTCCCCATAGGAGAATGCTTTGAAGAATTTGTTTTGGTTCCAGGTAAAACCCTTTTGGTTCCAGGTGGAACACTTTTCACAGTGTTCTACATGGAACCCAAAAGGGTTCTACCTGAAACAACAGAAGGTTCTACCTGGAACCAAAAAGGGTTATCCTATAGGGACAGCAGAAGAACCCTTTTGGAAACCTTTTTTCTAAGAGTGTAGAACAATTTTCCTACCTCCTATGCTCCCATGCTTAGACAACCTCCCATTGTTTGCCTTTGTACATCCTATGTAGAAATGTATTTATTTTCACCCTGCCTATAATAAAACAGTTAGTTACACTCTTAGAAAAAAAGGTGCTATCTAGAACCAAAAAGGGTTATTTGGCTGTCCTCATAGGAGAACCCTTTGAACAACCCCTTTTGGGTCTATGCAGAACCATTTTGGGTTCCATGTAGAACCCTTTCCACAGAGGTAAAATAACCTAAAAGGGTTCTCCTATGGGGTTCTCCTATGGGGACAGCCGCAAAACCCCTTTGGAACTTTTGGAACCATGTAGGACCTGCAGTGACTTTCCTATGAATTATAGGTAGACAGGTTCTGTGGAGGACTACTGTCTGTGACACACACCAGGCTGTTATCAGCCACCAACCAGGTGCACCACTTTAATAGGAATCTTGCAAGGCATCCTGGGAAGTCGGCCATCATCTTGAAGTCCTATGGTCGCCTTTGCTCGTCTGTGCTATTCATAAAATTACGTGTATCGCAGCTGCATGAGTGCAGCTCTTTTGAAATCAAATCAAATTAGCAGAGGAACTATAATTTTTTCAGACATGTACAATTGTGTGGTTCAATATAGAATAGATTATAACACATTTCCTTTCCTGTATTTAATCTTTTTGCATTACTCTAATCACATTTGGTTCACATATTCATATGAAACGTAATGTGAATACTACTATAACACATGTTTTATATCCTCAGAATCTGTATGGTTGCAAAGCGAAACATCACTGCTGTACAATATCATAATCTGTATCGTTGCAAGGCTAAACACATCACTGCTGTACAATATCAGAATCTGTATGGTTGCAAGGCGAAACATCACTGCTGTACAATATCATAATCTGTATGGTTGCAAGGCTAAACATCACTGCTGTACAATATCATAATCTGTATCGTTGCAAGGCTAAACATCACTGCTGTACAATATCATAATCTGTATGTTAGCAAAGCGAAACATCATGCTGTACAATATCATAATCTGTATCGTTGCAAGGCTAAACATCACTGCTGTACAATATCATAATCTGTATGGTTGCAAAGCGAAACATCACTGCTGTTACAATATCAGAATCTGTATCGTTGCAAGCTAAACATCACTGCTGTACAATATCAGAATCTGTATCGTTGCAAGGCTTAAACATCACTGCTGTACAATATCAGAGAATCTGTTATCGTTGCAAGGCTAAACATCACTGCTGTACAATATCAGAATCTGTATTCGTTGCAAAGCTAAACATCAGCTGCTGTACAATATCATCATCTGTATACGTTGCAAGGCTATAAACATCACTGCTGTACAATATCAGAATCTGTATCGTTGCAAGGCTAAACATCACTGCTGTACAATACTCAGAATCTTGTTATCGTTGCAAGGCTAAACATCACTGCTGTACAATATCAGAATCTGTATCGTTGCAAGGCTAAACATCACTGCTGTACAATACCACACAAAACACAAGTCAAACAAGACAACAGCATAATACAAAATCTAAGCCTTTAGTCATTTTATGTTTCAAAATGTTTCAAAATGTKTTCCTTTATTTGCATGATTCTCAGTGTTCTCCTCACATATACCTGATATTTATACCACAATCTACAGCACTATTTCCTAAACCTGTGAACTAATCCAAAAGACATACATATATACTGTAACGGTAGTCGTCATATTCCTCCTCCTCAGACGAGGAGAGGAGAGAGGGATCGGAAGACCAATGTGCAGCGAGGTATGTAGACATCATGAATTTATTAGACACGACGAACACTGAACCGAAATACACTTGATAAACTACAAAACAAAATACCGATGTAGACAGACCTGGACACGAACTTACATATAACGTGAAGAACGCATGAAACAGGAACAGACTACATAAACCGAACGAACAAACGAAACAGTCCCGTGTGGTGCAAACAAACACAGACACAGGAGACAATCACCCACAAACAAACAGTGTGAACAGCCAACCTATATATGGTTCTCAATCAGAGGAAACGTCAAACACCTGTCCCTGATTGAGAACCATATAAGGCTAATTACAAGTGACCTAAACATAGAAACACAAAACATAGAATGCCCACCCCAACTCACGCCCTGACCAACTAAACACATACAAAAATAACATAAAACAGGTCAGGAACGTGACATATACACAGAACACAGACAAAACACACTCATGATTAGTGCACATAGCTACATCGCTACATCTCCTAAACACAGGAGAAAACTGTTCAGCATCTCGCAAGGCATTGATGGGGTCAGGGAGTTAAATATTTTCTGCATAGGCAGTTCACTCTCTCTCTCTCTCTCTCTCTCTCTCTCTCTCTCTCTCTCTCTCTCTCTCTCGCTTCCTCTCTCACCCTCTCTCTCTCTTTCTGCCATACTATTTATAGACTGGGCAGAAACAGCTGAGCTGACTGCAGTGATGTCACTTGGTGCTGATGGAATGCTTTGTTCCACAGCGTGTGCACATGCCACCTGGGTCTGAGGCTGAGGGAGCTGCAGGGAGAAGGCAGCTACGCTGCGGGAGCCAAGATGGACGACAGTTTTCCTTGCCATGTTATTGGAGTCTAAAAAACTCACTGCTACTGTATCTAACGTATCTGATGTGGCTAGATAGGCAGRTCACTGAGACCTGATTCCACAATCCACTCCCTTATGAAAGCACTGACTCATTTGTCTAGTATGTATTTTTGCTCTCATGAATGGCATATTTATTTGATGTAGTGGTTTAGAAATTCCACCATATAGACACCGATGCCAAGGTACCACAAAAGAAACCACTTCACTCATTCCAATTGGTACACATGTGTGTCTGCCAGTGTCTTCCATTGTTTGCCGTTTGCTGGCATATATAGCATGAGCGCAGCTGAGGCGTTGATGGAGTATTATACCCCTTATATATTTTTAGCAAGCCTTTGGGCACTTTCGGTGTCCCTAAAAGAACAGGGTTGCCTGGCAACCCCTTATTGTTGCCATGGAGATTCATGTGTTGGCAGCTGCTGCAATCAGCATTAACTCAAGGCACATATTCTCATTCCGATAGTCAGGTGATGGGGATGGGATGGGGAAGGGCATGTGATGGGATGGGGAAGGATGTGATGGGATGGGGAAGGAGAAGATATGATGATGGGGATGAGGAAGGGGAAGGGAAGGAAAGGGTAGGGAAGGGATGGGATGGGGAAGGGGGGTGGGATGGGGAAGGAGAAGATACGACGATGGGGATGGGAAGGGAAGGGGAGGGAGAAGGGAAGGGGAAGGGGAAGGGGAAGGGAAGGGAAGGGAAGGAAAGGGGTAGGGATGGGGAAGGGAGGGATGGGATGGGGAAGGGAGGGGAGGGGAAGGGATGGGGAAGGGGGGGTGGGATGGGGAAGGGGAAGGAGAAGATATGAAGATGGGGCTGGGGATGGGGAGGGAGGAGGAGGAAGGGAAGGAAAGGGATAGGGAAAGGGATGGGATGGGAAGGGAGGGAATGGGATGGGGAAGGGAAGGGAAGGGGGGAGGGGGAGGGATTGGGAAGGGCTGGGGCTGGGGATGCGGAAGGCAAGTAGGACACTGCAGTCAGAGAGGGATAGTAATCAGTGTGAAACATATTGTCATCCATTACTCGCTGCCTTAATACAATTCAATAGTTTTTAAATGTACTGCTGTGCTTGGTGCAGCCAGCAGCAGCATATCATCCTCTCCCCTCTTTATGGCGGACCCCTACATTCAGTCAAGGATTTGTATGCATTAGAAATGCAGTTGCATGCAATGGCGGGTGATGCCTTCAAAAATACATTTACATTGAGAGTTTCAATGCATATAGGTGCACATTTATATTAGTCAAATGTGGTATTCAGTTAAAAAGGTGTAGGTTAGTCCATATGATAAATAGACCCGGTTTTCATAATGGCATATCTGTTTAGCTGATATAAACCAAACAGTATTGAATAACTACATATTTATGTATCAGGTTTTAAGAGATCATGGGACATAATACCATCTTCTATATTAAAAAAACATTTTACATAATTTACCAACACTACTCCATATAGAATGTCAACGCATTATTTTCAGAGCTGAACTGAAATTTGGAGTCAATCATCTTGCTCACTTATTTCAACCGAAATGATCTTCTTTGCATAAGCTTGAAGCATATCCTTCCTGACAGTATTTTACAGAGCTCTGTGGCAGCCTTTCATTTCAAAAGCTGTGGGTGATAACTGATATTTTCCTCTTTCCAAATTTTGCATGGGTATGCAATGCAACACACCCCTCTATACTCATTGGAACAATCACAGCCCTGTTGTACAGAGACTCTCTATTGCGAGTAGACACACACASAGATAGATCCTAATAACAGGTATTTCCTTTCTGGGTTTTCAGGGCTCTCCGACTCTCTCTCTCTGTGTCACTTCACAGCTGACATCACTGAGAAGAGCTGGGATAAAGGCAGTGAAAAACAATAAAAGACTTGTTGACCCCCATTTCACAACCCTTGGGGGTATATGGGCGAGATCTACTTACAGACGGGAACGCACGCGCGAACACGCACACACATCAACCCCACTAATTGGGCTTCAATGGACACTAATAGACACAGTGGAAGTTCTAGGTGTTGAACTGTGGCAGTTTGAGTTGTTAAGAGTATTGCAAGACGATCATGCAAATGTCCAATCTACATAACTTTCCAGCAGTATTATTAAACCAGAATACGGTGTAATAACTCATGTAAATACTTTGTTTCAGATGGGCATTTTTTATACACACCACCTCTGAGCAGAACATTAACACTACATTATATTGGGGTCAAACTGCACTATCAATTGAATAAGTATGTGATATTAAATACTTTCAAAGCACACTACTCAGCGCAAAACCAATGACTCTGGTGTTGCTGAAAACTGCATCTGCGTTTAGCCAATGGAGTGCTGCAGTCTGAAAATACCATCGTTACTAGAGCACGAAGAACAACCTCACATACGAGCACCTGGGTGCACAAGGAATTCATCCATTTGTTTCATGAAATGATTGAACTTTGTTTGAACAACAAGATGAATGTGTGGCTGCAGGAAGGTGATAGTACATATAGCTGAACTATAAGGTGTAGAAACCTCCTGTAGGGCATGCTGTCATTTAAACTGTGCTCGGTAAAGAACAAGTTTCTCTGATGGGGAAGATTGACACAATGCTGAGTCTACTACTACAGCATTTACAGTCAAATGTTTTACATTTCTCCAACTGCTGTATGACACCAAAAGAGTTCATGTAATGTGTAACATTTCATTTCCCCCTGGCTTTTAATTGGCCTACTAAAGAGAAAAACGGCTTAGGGAGTCAAATGTGATCATCTCTCCACATCAGCAGTAGAAGGGAGCAGGGTTTCTCCTGGTTCAGCTGACATTCAGCATCACAAAGAGAGAGAGGAGGAGGAGGTGGAGGAGGAGGAGGTGGTGGGGGACCAGGTGCCCTTACATGCACGTTTGACCCCCCGCTGATGTACTGTAAGAGGAGGAGAAGGTCCCAAACGCAAGGCCCTGGGCTGGGTCTCTCAGAGAAATAGTGGAGAAAATGATTTATTTCAGGGTGAAATAGAAACCATACTGTTTATGACTACTCTAGGCAGTTTTTTGTATTTTCAAATCCATTTACGTTATGGTAGTGAAATATTATCGGTGTGATTGGTATTTGGTGGGGTATCTTGAACAGCAATTCATTAAGATTCCAAATGTATAAAGCATTTGAATAGGCTAATGATGTAACAAATAGGTCTATCTTTACTACATCGTCTATGTAGCCTATACTTAAATAACTACTTTATGACTTTATAAAATAATAGTTCAGCCCATTGATAATGRTACGGTGTACAATGATACACAATACCAAATATTATGAACACATTCCTAATATTGAGTTGCACAACTACCCCTTTTAGCCTCAGAACAGACTCAATTTGCTGTGGCAAGGACTCTACAAGGTGTTGAAAGCGTTCCACATGGATGCTGGCCCATGTTGACTTCAATGCTTCCCACATGTCCTTTGGGTGCTGGWCCATTCTTTATACACACAGTAAACTTTTGGGTGTGAAAAACCCAACAGCGTTGCAGTTCTTGGCACAAACCGGTGTGCCTGGCACTTAATACCATACCCCTTTCAAAGGCACTTAAATATTTTCACCCTCTGAATGGCATACAAACACAATCCATGTCTCAATTGTCTCAAGGCTGAAAAATCCTAATCTACACTGATTGAAGTGGATTTAACAATCAGTAAGGGATCATAGCTTTCACCTGGAGTCACCTGGTCAATCTATGTCATGGAAAGAGAATGTTTTGTATACTCAGTGTATATGTTTCGATATATGCTATAACACAAATCTAAACACAACATGCGACAATTTCAAAGATTTTGCTAAATTACTTTTCATATAAGGAAATCAGTTGATTTAAATAAATCCGGTAATACTTTACTTGACACCCAGCGCCATAACATGTTATGACATGGTCACAACCACGTCATGATATGTCATAGCAGCACACATAARTTGTCATAACCTTTTTTTAAATTCTTGTTGCCAAATACTTTATACAGAAACAAAAATTCCAGAATTCTATACCAAAAATTCCACGTTTTTTTTATTGAATTGAATCATCTTGTTAAGACATTATCCCTAGTGAATAACAACAAGAACAACATCTTCCTGAATCATTATCATGAGATTTTTTCAAAGTGAATACAATTGCACAAGAATTGTGCTTTCTTTCTTGTATGTATTTAGTATTTTCTTGTTTATACCTGTGTTTTGTTTTGTTAGATGTGTTTGATGTAGCGTTGGAAGTTGTTGGATAATTTTGATGGATAATTTTGATGGATAATTTTGATGGATTATTTTGTATCATGAATTTAAAAAATATATAATAATAAAAAAAGAAGAAGAACTTGTCATACATAACCTGTTATAATATGGTCATAACACTGTAATGACATATATTTAGACCTGTTGTGACATATAAACCTACCACACAAGGCAAAACATTCSATTACACTATAGCCTACTTGTCAACAGTATGTTTATGTTATATACTTAATTTTTTTCATMGACCATATTAAATTATCATTGTAATTGCGCACACATTGATGTCAGACATGCGCCTACCCCAATGCTCTGTTGCTGATGACTGGGATGAATGCAGGAGCAGATTTCAGGAGCAGGACAAGACACCCTCTTTTAGACTGATGACTGATCTAAGGGCARGTACGTGATTGGCCTATCTGGCTTACATGATGATGATGATGATGGTCATAATGCTTCTTGACAGTGTCATAAAATTTATTTTCTACAAGTTATTTAAAATCTGATAAAAAAACATGACTGTAAAGATTTKATTACAACAACAACAAAGGATTTAAGAAACAAACATTCAAACGAAAGGAAACGTCTTGGTAGGGGAAAACGTATTTGAATAAATGTGGGTTTTGACACTCTTATGTAGGTGTCATAACCAGCCATAACATAATGCTATACATATGTCACAACTGGTGTAAATATATGGGTCATGACAGTGTTATGACCATATTATGACAGGTTATGACAAGTTTTCAGCTGTTATGACATATTATGACAWGGTTATGACCGTGTCATAACATGTTTTGACACTGGGTGTCAAGTAAAGTGTTACTACGAAATTAGGCCCTAATCTATGGATTTCACATGACTGGGCAGGGGCGCAGCCATGGGTGGGCCTGGGGGGGCATAGGTCCACCCACTTATGAGCCAGGCCGACCCACTGGGGAGCCAGGCCCAGCCAATRAGAATGATTTTTTTCCCCACAAAAGGGCTTTATTACAAACAGAAATACACCTCCGCAACTCCACRCTCCCCCCTCTGACGATCCCGCAGGTGAAGAAGCCGGATGTGGAGGTCCTGGGCTGGCGTGGTTGCACATGGTCTGCAGTTGTGAGGCCAGTTGGATGTACTGCCAAATTCTCTAAAACGACGTTGGTAGAAAAATTAACATTCAATCAATTCAGCTCTGGTGGAAATTCCTGCAGTCAGCATGCCAATTGCACGCTCCCTCAAAACTTGAGACATGTGTGGCATTGTGGTGTGTGACAAAACTGCACATTTTAGAGTGGCCTTTTCTTGTCCCCAGCACAAGGTGCACCTGTGTGATGATCATGTTGTTTAATCATCTTCTTGATATGCCATACCTGTCAGGTGGATGGATCATCTTGACKAAGAATAAAATGCTCACTAACAGGGACGTAAAGACATTTGTACATTTGAGAGAAATAAGCCTTTTGTGCGTATGGAACATTTCTGGGATCTTTTATTTCAACCCATGAAACATGGGACCAACACTTTATATGTTGCGTTTATATTTTTTGTTCAGTGTATATATGTACTAAACGACTCCAGAGTGTCCGCCCCTGAAGGTATCATGGTGCTATTCAATAGTCTTTGAGGACATAATTATTGACATGCTTTTTAGAGCAGGCTAAGAATGGCCCCTTTAAACTACAGCTGGCTGAAACAAAATTAATGAATGGCACAAATTGTGGGTTGCTGGAACTGGTACCGTTAATTACTTTTAACCTAGAGTACATGGATTTATATGTTTTTTWAAATATTTTTCATAGTTCAAATAGTTTACCACTCAGAATAAACATCTGCACATGGCTTTGCACTCAAGCTATTGTATTTAGCATTAACAATTGAATACCATTCAACTTTGTATTTGAAGAATCATTTCCATTAAAAAACAGTCCTAAACGGAGGAGAGACATGATTGTGATTGTGGTGGTACATGGAGGATGCTGCACATGTAGGATCTTAATTTGATCACTCTGTTGCAGGAGAACTTTATATTTTTTTTTTTACAAAAAGGTTTGTAATTTTCACTTCGAAATATCAGACTTCATTTTCCCTTACGAAAAATGTGTCAACCCCTACAAAAAGGTCCATTAATTAAAATCCACATAATTAAAATCCAACATTTCCTGTTGCTGCAGGATCATTTTCATGCTGTTGCAAACAGGCTCAAATTAAGATCCTACATCTGTAGAAACACAGCCTGAAGGTCTGTACTGCAGATGACCTGGTTCTGCTCGCACGCAAGCAACAACAACACAACAACTGTTTGGTGTTTGGTGCTACACTGCCCTGCCTGGGATAACATCCAGGCCTATCTGGGCTAAATATAGGGGGACAACTCAGATCAGAATTTCATTGAAATACAGTTGTGATAAGAAAGCCATCTAGGTATATCACCCAAAACAAAACAGAATACAACTGGTGAGATTGGATGCCAGTACTGTACAATAATGATACATTTCATTAGAGTAGAGTAGGCCTAACTATAGTGCAATATTGACCTATGTAATTACATGATGAGAATGAAGCATACATACATTGCTAGTGGAGAGAATACTGCTCATTATGTGTCCTAGTAATAAAAAAATGAAAACAACAGGTCATGACAAGCCATCTCTCATAGTCTGTATACTAATATTTACTCCATTCATTACAATGATCTTCTAGGAAATACCAGAGCCATACATATATAGGATCTTCGTTTGACCACTCTTTTGTTGCTGAGAATGTTTGTGCATCACAGGAAATGCATAGGAGCTTGGTAATTTACATGAGTTCACTGAAAACRCCCACTAACACACGGTTATAATAACAGTATTCCACTTTTTATGTAGCCTACTTTTGGTCAGCTAATAGCCTAACCACTAATCAAGCAACATTATGGACTAAATGTTCAAATCCTGTTGATGCATTTTGCTGTGACAGTATAGGTCAAATGAGGATCCTACATCTGTATAGCCATCCATATATGGCTCTGGGAAATACCATCTATGGGTAGTAACAAAATGCATAAACACAAATGGCAGAGCAACCTCAAGAAGGATTGTATATACCAATGATCACATTGTCATGGCTACAGAACTGAACATGACAGGCAATAAGATTAATTTAACAAATATATATATTTGCTCATTTTTACTTACTCTGCATTGTTGGGAAAGGGCTCGTAAGTAAGCGTTTCATGGTGAAGTCAACCTCTGTTCTATTCGGTGCATGTGACAAATACAATTTGATGTGATGACTGCAGCAATCTACCTGACTTCACTGAAAGACTACCTCATCCTGCCATTGACCTGTATCATGACCACCATGACGATTTGATCATGCTTCCATACAGTATTTCCCAGATACAATCTCATACTTTCTGTTAATCAAAATCTCACTGAACTAGAGCATGGTGGATACATCTTGGTTATCATTGACAACAATATAATTATTAACAATAATTGTTACCTCTATTTGAATAGCGAAATGGAATAATGGAGCTTCACTGGGCTGATTCCATGAATTTAGCTTTGAATGTGTTTGTATCTTATTAGTATATTGAAATATAAAATATAAGGTTATTACAATGGATATGTATTCCTTAAGCAAAACATGAGCTGTATTTTGAAAGTATATTTATTTGTATATATCTTCATATATAATCAGACACCTCATCCCCCACTTCCTACTGATCAACGTTCTCAGCGATCAAACAACAGGAATCTCAAGCTCATCTCTGGGTCTCAAATATTTACATTATGATTTGTACAATAATGCAATCCAAATTCCATTATATAATTGAGTGGTTGATCAATGCAAATATTAATAATCATATTGCTAATATTGACAATGAGTTTCTCATTGAAAGATTGATGTCTGAAATCAAAAGATTATGATATGGGTTGATGCAGTCAAATGTTCTTACTGAGGGGTTAATCAATGCTAATATGGATAATGCTATTGATAATATGAATTAGCCAATCAAATTGGTATTGATAATATCCACGCCATTGCTTCTACAACCTTTGAGGTAACCTATTGTATGTGTCAAGTATTTCAGTGAGGCTCTGATGCTACACGGTTAGGGGATAGAAGCCTGTGGGTCTTTGTGTCTGTATAGGCTAGGGAGGAGGAGGGGTCATAAAGGCTACATATACCCCGTTGTTCAATTCGATATACAGAAAACCACAACGCTTATCGACTGTAATAAGAAGAATTCTATAAGCATTAATAACAGCACATTTACACCGCGACTATTTGACATGTCCGTTGTTTTATCGTAGTCTATGTATCATACTACATCAGACAACAAACGAATTTGTTTACATGAGAGAGTTGTGTCTGGATGTTGCTAATTTACAGAAAATGTCCCCACATTTCGGCTGGAACATGCCGGGTAGATTGCTATTAAATTGAATATGAATATTCTCAGACTGATAACACCACTTTAAATAAAGTTAGATTTGTTTAGATTTTCACCTATTTACATGCCTATTAACATGCTTTAGCCTACTACAAACGAATGTTATATGGAGCCTATTGTTACACAAATAGACCACAATCGGTAAAGTACTTACAATTCGAAAGATACATATGCCTACTGTGCGTGCCGGTATAACCCATAGTAACGGTTTCCTGAAATAATCAATAATTCATCAATATTCTATGCTCGATAAAATGTTATTCAAGTACAAATAGAGGTTACTTCATTTAGAGACAGGCTACATTTAATGACCAATAGCCTGACAAACCACTTGTCTTTGATTTAATTCAGCCTTTCATGGTATTGTGTTTATGTTTAACGAATAATTGTAAATTACTGAACTGGCATAGGCTACTATAGCTCTTTTTTGTGTCACTCAGAATATGTAGCGACCAATTTCAGCTGCACATGACTAGTTATACACAACCTAAACCAATGTTTTTCAAGTAATATTTTCGAGTATTTTGTAAACAATCCCGTCAAATTTGAGAAGAATGACGTGTGAGTCAGGGTAATTTGACATTGCAAAGCACCACTTTCCATTATGGCCCATTTGATATCTAGTCTAGGTTACACAAACAATGACCCTTAGCAAATAGTTAAACCGAGCACTACAACCTCACACCGACTTGACCATGGCTATTCTGCACAACACAATCCAATGTAAAATTGAACGAAATGTAAAAAGAAAAAAAAATACCTAAAAGTCGAAATTCTGTCTTACTTGAGAGGCCGTGCTTTAGCAGTATCACCATCCTCCGATTAATAGCCAGATCAGTCTGCAGAAATTTCTCTACACCGACTGTTGGACTTGGGCAAGGTTTCAAACTTTACAAGTCCCACCTCTGGCCTAACTGATGGTGGAATTTGCATCTGCAGGGAGTAGTCATTTTAAGGAGTAGTCCCCCCCTCCCCTCTAGGTATTGTTTTCTCTGTTTTTACCCTTTCCATTGTGTTGACCCTCCGTTCGGCCATTGGTTAATAAATGTTTGTCTGTTTTGAAGTGCAGGACAATAAGGGATGGCCTGTGACCCCGCAGAGCCAAGACTTCGCGCTGGCTCATTGTGACGCGCTGGGAAAGGGGCTTTGGGAGGGGGACCCCGGGCACTGACCCGCGCACATCCCGTAGCCTCGCCATTCAATGCTCGCACTGCTGCATGTCGCCCGCAGCTTCCATTGTTTCAGGAGGAACAATAGTTTTTTTCTACGCCCTCACAGATAAAATAGGCGGCTTTAAAATGTCGCTCTGAAGTGGCAGCTATCCAGATATGTAGCTTGGCCTGAATGGCTTTGTCCATTTAGCTTTAAATAACCTGTTTTGCACTATACCACTGCTGCTACAGTAATGCGTTTTCACATATTGATTAATCCATACTAAAACTGTAGAAACAAATTAATTATATTCCATGCCTTCCAGATACGGTATTAATATTTGCAGCCGCATGCATTATCCGCCAATGTGGCATCATCAAACGAGAATTGAATTCTCACAGCAATCGTGTGTTTAAAGGCCCGTTGTAATATAATGTAGTAGTAGCCTATAGTACAATTCTATAGAGGGCAGGCTGGGAGGTAAAGATCCTGTGGATGGAGAGGAGAAGGCCTGCAGCCTCCACGGCGTCAAGAGAACAGAGGGAAAGCAGAGGGAGAAGAAGCAGAGAAATAGAGGGGGTGTTTTGTTCTTAAAGGCTGGTGCATTTTGAACATGCAGCAGCTTCTGTATTCAGAGCAAGTGGAGGACACACATGCTTTAGTGACATATCAGATGTTCAAATCAAGTCAACTGAAATATATATGTATGTAACACTTTGCTTTTCTCTGTGTGTGTATATGTGTGTGTGTGTGTGTGTGTGTGTGTGTGTGTGTGTGTGTGTGATTCACTGTGTACGCGGGTCATTTCATTGAGCCTATAGGGCTTTAGTGAGTTTAGACAGGCTAGAGTGACATCATCTTTCCATGGGGCCCAGTGTGGGGATCCATACTGTGTTGTCTTTCGATTGGATATTTTGCCCCTGCGTCGACCTCCACAGGAACTGCAGGGAATACAAACCAGTAGCACAGAACACATGGGTGGCACTTACTTCAATTAATTATTCATTCGATATTGAATAGCTCGCACTGTATAAGCCTAGTGGATTTTTCACACCCATTTCAAATTTGTTTAACCAAAATCGCAAGCCTATAGACCTAGAAGTAGGCTAGCTACTATCCATAATGTGACTGGTATTAATGTCTCTGCGTTTTTCATATCAACTCAGACATTGACTGATGACGCGTTTGGAGAATTATAGTCGCCTATGTTCCCTCACATTTTACTGGCCTTGGGTCTACAATGTTTGACATTTTCAAAAACCTGGTGTGCTATGAAGCAGAAATAGCCTTTTGCCATATTTGATGGTACTGTAAGTGCTGAATCCACCTTATCTCATCTGACCTAATTAGGAAAGCTGCAGCAGTTTGCCTAACTCTACACTGGAGAGTTACATGCGCCAAAATATCCATGACATCTGCGCTTGTAACATGGTGCTAAGCATGGCTTATCCAGAGGAAATGCAAGCCTATGCAACATTATAGTGTTTTAGAAATATATGAAGAATGGTATGCATGTAAATAAATGCACTTGCGTGAATAAGGCCCTTCTTTATTTACAATAGGCTACCTACCTTTATTTAAAATAGGCTACCTACCTTTATTTCCAATAGGCTACCTACCTTTATTTAAAATAGGCTACCTACCTTTATTTACAATAGGCTACCTAGAAGACCTTCATGCATAGGTTACGATACTCTGGGTCGAGTGGTATGCTTAAACATCTACAATCGTTAGAAGTTGTAAATATGAATTTGTACTTATTTTAAGGTCCTGTAATAAAATTACATTTATATATGGCCCATGAATCACGTGCGGTCTGAGGGCTCACCATCTCACAGGATCAAATGCAGTGAGATTGAGCTGCGGTCCAGAGGCATAACTATAACGTACTAATGGAGCTCTCAGGACAAACGGTATTAAACATGACAAATTGCGCCCAGCACATGGAGACGACGATTCAATGCTGTACCGTTATTACACACACTCCTAATCTAGGTTCAGATTATAGTTGATTCCATATATCTAGTCCATTATGATTTAGTGCACTGCTAGGCTATATTTAACACCATGAAAGATACAAACACGACGAACAACATGGGCAGATGACAAACTTAACCAAATTATTTACATGTTATATTGACATTTGATATTAAAAACAGTGTGTGTGTGTGTGTGCGAGAGAGAGAGAGTGAGAGTGAGAGGGAGAAGAGAGAGAGGAGAGGAGAGGAGAGAGGGCGAGAGAGAGAGAGAGGGAAGCAGAGAGAGAGAGAGTGAGAAGAAGAGAGAGAGAGAGAAGAGAGAGAGAGAGAGAGAGAGAGAGAAGAGAGAGATGAGAGAGAGAAGAGAAGGGAGGGAGAGAGGAGATGAGAGGGAGAGAAAGAAACGAGAGAGAGGGGAGAGGGAGAGAGAGAGAGAGAGAGAGAGAGAGAGAGAGAGAGAGAGGGAGAGAGAGAGAGGAGAGAGAGAGAGAGAGAGAGAGAAGAGAGAGAGAGCGACGAAACGAGAACGAGAGAGAGGCGGAGAGGGAAGAGGGAAAGAGAGATTTAACTCATTGTAATGCACAGAACGACCTGCCCTCTTGAAAAAAAGGAAAAAACGCAGCCATGCTTTGCAGAAGCTAGAGCATTGCTCATACTGGTATCCACTACTCGCCTGCCGGAGTCGTCCGATTGTCCATCGCTACACCGAAATAACCGGGAATACAAGTTGCTTTGCTAAGACCAAAAATAACTACACCATACAGTGACGTGAAAGACAACACAAACGAATGGATACACGAAAAGACTATAAGATGGACCATATGGCGAGAGATGGTGAGTATGGTCCATGTTTCGACTAGGTCCGTGTCTTATATCATAAATTAGATGAAAATAAATGTGCTTTTTAAGTCTGGTCACTGTGTAACATAAAAACGGACCATGCACTAGGCCTGTATGGGGTCGTGGTGTCGGCATGGTTCGCTCTAGGCATATGTGCTCAAAGATAACGGACATTCCTTCCCTCGTTGCACTTGCCATTGTTATTGCGGGCGTTCAGAAAAAAATACCTAAAGTATTCATGGATATGAATAAGGCTGACAAAGAGCCAGACAAAGAGCCAGAAAACATTACAGTGCAACTGGACACATATGAATAGAGTTATATAATCGATAACAACGACGGCATGGATGCATGGTCATTATGCACTTGTTTATTTGTTCGTCGCGCAGCGCTTGAAGACAATAGGTCCGCGCACATTGGGTCAACTGGGTTGCGTTCTCAATGGTTAACGGATGCGAAGACTGTCATACGGTTTTGTCATACACTCCAAATATCGGTTCATAAAGGACGGCTTCATTTAGATATTTCATATGATAGTGGGGATTTTTCCCCCATCTAAAATGGCGTTTCCCTTTGTTTCTCCATTGAATGGGTGATGCAGTTCAATAATCATATTCGGTAACCTTCAGGATCCACACTGCATCCTAGCGTATGTTTATGAATGAATATAATCTGTCTAAAGGCAGAAATAGCCCCCAAAGTCTAGTGGATCGCTTAGAAGCAAAGCACTGTTGTAGCAGTAGCCTACTTGCGGTAGTAGATAGGCTACTCGTAATATTAGTGGCGGAGGTAATAGCAGTATTGTAGCAATGACTCAATCATTGATTATTGAAATGTCAGGATACTTTGCACTGGTTCATGAGGTAAATTAATGGACATAAAGACTGAATTCAACACAACCAGAGATTACATCCAATAGCTTATTGGAATGCAGTTTCAAACGCGTTTATAATGCGCTATAAACACTATGCCTTTGATATGCTATGCACATGGCTAGCCTGCTGTGCACAATTCATTTAATTAATGCACACATTATCTTGCTTTCAAGAGAAAATGTAAAATAGTTTGCAAGGTGCATGCACCTGCTTCAAAACCACCAACAGCAGATAGGCTCCAGCATTGGACTTAAACAAATTGTTTAACCAAATTGTTGTCAATGGCTGACAGATATGAAACAATTCAGCAAAATGTTAAAAAAACAAAATACCTCTCGCTCTCTGCTTAACTCGGAATCGGAATGTGTGCGTGTGTGTACGTGTGTGCGTGTTCATTTTTAGAATAGTATAACAACATTGTATAAGTGTCAAACCTTTAATTTAGGCTATATATTATCAAACTACTCATCCAGATCACAGTGCACTGAAATGCCAAAACAATATTTAAAATCCTCTATTTCCATTATGTCCATCACCATTACATCTTAACTGGGTGCGTTGGGTAGCCTAATTGCAACAGCTAAGAAACAGGGAGATTATAGGTTTAAACTGGGATTGAAGTGCTTTTTCCTTAGTTTCAAGGGCACAGGAAGCTGATCGGGGACGTTGGCTATAGAGAGAGAGAGAGAGAGAGAGAGAGAGAGAGAGAGGGAACATCTGTTTGCCCAGTGACGTCACCGCCCCCCATGCAATCCTCTTGCGCTGAAGGCAGATGCCTTATTTGTTTGGCTAGAGCGCCATTAATCCTAAAGTTATCCAGCGAGTGGAAAAGACCGGGCTGAGGGCGATCAGTCACATTTAGCGGTGTTGGAAACGGGACATGTACAGCTCAGCTCGTCCTCGGTCCCAGATGGATTTGTGAGGAGAGGAGCCTATATACCCTTGCCTTCGGTGGTTCCACGGTGCGTTGATGGAATACGGTATGCGGGAGGGAAGCAAGCTTTTCAATTGTACCACTCGCGCTTTGCGGCATCCCTCTTTTTTTAACTTGACCTGCGACTAGACGTGTGCGGTGCTATGCGTTCTCTTGTAAAGGGCCATCCATTTTTTTCTACGCAGACATGTATGGATCTCTGTAAGATTATTTTTAAAAATAAGATGATTGCAGTATTGACTTTCTAAGAAGGTTTGTGACGCATTTTGTGTTTTCTTCTTTTTTTGGTAGATATTTGATGGAGGAATACGACGAGGTTGAAGTCTACACCTGTCCGAAGCTTTTTTGACGAGACGATCAAACGGCCCGGTCCTCTTTTTTTGCCTCCCGAGATGAATTCGGACTAACCATCATTTTGAAACTCGCCACCAAAAAGCAGCGCTAGTGACGACTTTAACCCATTACGCACCAAGTTCAGTGCCCGCGGGCCTTCAATAGGCTTAGCCTATTGCAAACATTTTTCAAATGTTGCCAAATTACTTTCAGTTTTCACGGTGGGGTAATGTATATACATTTATCAGCAACTTTGTCTACCATTACAGAATGATTGGCTGTTTTGGGAGTCCAACTTCAAAGAACAATGACATCGACATTGAAAAGATGTATATCCACATAACTATTCGCACTGAAGGTCTGAAGGAACGGGTGGGTACATTGAACAAGGAATAGTATGAGTCGAAGTGGTCACACACACACACACACACACACACACACACACACACACACACACACACACACACACACACACACACACACAGAGAGAGAGAGGGATCTGAGGTTCTGGTTCTGGCTTTCCGTGTTCACAGCGGACCTTGATTTAATGTCTTACAATTAAGGCACGCGGTGAATGCCAAGAGCGGAGCCTGCTATCGTCGGCGCAAGAGCACACAGCTTTCATTAAAACAACACGCTAAAGGGATAACGGAAACGCTTTGTGTGTCTGCAATTGTTGTCTGTAAATTGCCCTCTATTTTGTATTGTTTTCTTTTTTCAGAATAAAGAAATTGTACCCAATATTACCAGCTCATGTCTTACTTTTTTGACGGTCGATATGCAACATGATATGCTTAAACACATCTATCTGAAACATATGCAGCTTAAAATAGGTGGGATGATGTTGTGAACGTGCGCTGTGGTCGAGTGTCTATGAATGTTGACCTTTGGCAGAGGCCTTGCTTATTCACGGCCTGCTCTGAAGGCGCTATCCACCTCTACTGGTGCTGAAACCAGCTAGCCGCCGAGACGAGCAGCCCTTTGTTTTAGTAGGCCTGCGCTACGCAAACGCTCCAGAAGAATATTATACACGAAATATACAGTAAGCTCAAACAAATGCAATTCATTCTATTGAATACACGAAAGTAGGGCACAACCGGATTTATTTACACAAAGGCACTGTATGCATGCATCAGCACTCACAAACAGGCACAGAAACACACACGCCACAAGCATGCACGTAGGAACATGTATAGCCACAGTTCTACATTGCATCGTGTCTAATTCTGAGGTTTACGTCTAAGCTTAATGATATAAGCCTAGTCGAACAAGATTACTTGACATTTGCAAGCAGTGCATTTTTCTTTCTATAACATAGCCTAATGTAACGACCAGCTCAATTGTAGCCAGCCAAACACGGGATAGTCCTAACCTACATACACTCATCCGTAGGCCAGCATGTTCAACCGTCCATTCTAGGATCATTTGACTCAGAATCTGGACAGATAATCCAGATTCAAATATATAGTGCATCTCCACAATTTCGAATAGATATTGATATGCATTGGTCAAAATCATTTATTCAAATTCAATCAAATCTAGGTCTATGTTGAATCGTTTCTTCCCTGTTTGTAGATTTACAATAATTCCCATAGGGTTGCTCTGCCACCTGGTGGCCATTGCATACATGGGCAGGCTTGAATGCATTGTATACCACTGTAGGCTACACGCCACAGAGTGAGTGAGGGTAAACATACATGGTTCATGTCGAATCCTTTTATCAAGTTGACAAGGTTTCAGGGTAATCACTAGCAAACAATATACACTACAATTCATCAGAATTTTCTGTGGGAATTTGTATTTGATAGGTCTATAGGTATACAGTATCCACATTTTAAAACAGAAGTTAAGTTAGCTGTATCTTTATCTGACAATCACAAAGCACCATAGGAAGAAGAGAAGGCCCTCCTAGGTGATGCAATACCCATTTCACTACCCTTGGGTACCAGTGGTTTGCCCGTTTTCCTGAATTAAGTTAGGATTCCTCCCACTCCTTTGGTCAGCAGTACGAAATAACAGGATCTTGGCTGATACGTTTTCAGACACTGCACACGTCATTATAATGAGGCTGAGAAAGACAAGAGAAAGGGAGGGATGGAGGCAGGGAACAAAGAAAGAAAAATAGATTGTGCATAGTGTGGTAGAGAGATAGTCATATAAAAGCATATACTGGGATATCTCTCGCAGGGCTAGGGTCAATTCGAATTGAAGGCAATTCAGGAAGGTAGCTTGAATAACCATTTAAAATAAAAAATAAAAAATATATTTTTAATGATTTATCAATAAACTAAGAGTAGAAGCCATTTATTTCAAAAGTTATTCCATTTTTGAATTTATAATTAAAATCACTTCCTGAATTGATCCCAGCCCTGGTCTGTAGTCACTCTGGTGTATAATGTATGGGTGTTGCAAATAATGCCACATTTCCTGAGTACCTTTAGGTTATTATACTGATATAGAAAATAATGGCACACTTCCTGAGTACTTTTAGGTTATTCTACTGCTGTAGAAAATAATGGCACATTTCCTGAGAACCTTTAGGTTATTCTACTGCTGTAGAAAATAATGGGCCTCTATGAATGACCTCAGCAACATAAAGATAGCCTATATATATTCTTACTCTTAATAGTAAGTTAAGACCCCGACTGAGTTACAATATGGCTGTGTGCTCGATATATACAAAAGTATGTGGACACCCCTTTCAAATGAGTGGATTCGGCTATTTCAGCCACACCGGTTGCTGACAGGTGTATAAAATCGAGCACACAACCATGAAATCTCCATAGACAAACATTGGAAGTAGAATGGCCTTGCTGAAGAGCTCAGTGACTTTCATTGTGGCACCGTCATAGGATGCCACCTTTCCAACAAGTCAGTTCGTCAAATTTCTGTCATGCTAGAGCTGCCCCGGTCAACTGTAAGTGCTGTTATTGTGAAGTGGTAAAAATAGTCTGTCCTTGGTTGCAACACTCACTAGCGAGTTCCAAACTGCCTCTGGAAGCAACTTCAGCACAATAACTGTTTGTCAGGAGCTTCATGAAATGGGTTTCCATGGCCGAGCAACCGCACACAAACCTAAGATCACCATGGGCAATGCCAAGTGTTGGCTGGAGTGGTGTAAAGCTCGCTGCCATTGGACCCTGGAGCAGTGGAAACGCATTTTTTGGAGTGATGAATCACAATTCACCATCTGGCAGTCCGTCAGACTAATCTGTGTTTGGCAGATAGATGCCAGGAGAATGCTACCTGCCCCAATGCATAGTGCCAACTGTAAAGTCTGATGAGAAGGAATAATGGTCTGGAGCTGTTTTTCATGGTTCGGGCTAGGCCCCTTAGTTCCAGTGAAGGGAAATCTTAATGCTACGGTATACAATGACATTCTAGACGACTCTGTGCTTCCAACTTTGTGGCAACAGTTTGGGGAAGGCCCTTTCTTGCCCCTGTCCAAAAAGCAAGGTCAGCACAGAAATTATTTGTCGAGATTGGTGTGGAAGAACTTCACTTACCTGCACAGAGCCCTYACCTCAACTCCATCGAACACCTTTGGGATGAATTGGATCGCCGACTGTGAGCCAGGCCTAATCGCCCAACATCAGTGCCCAACCTCACTAATGCTCTTGTGGCCGAATGGAAGCAAGTCCCCACAGCAATGTTCAAACATCTAGCGGAAAGCCTTCCCAGAAGAGTGGAGGCTGTTATAGAAGCAAAATGTTGACCAACTCCATATTAATGCCCAAGATTTTGCAGGTGTCCACATAATGCCCAAGACAAGCAGGTGTCCACATACTTTTGGTCATGTGGTGTATATTGTAACTCAGTCGTGGTCTCAACTTACTATTGATGGGTAAGAATAGTAGAAAACACCAGGTGCAATTTCAAAATGTTGTTGTGCATCAGCAGCTTTTTCCTTTGTGTCAGTCAGTGACAGTCACTCAATTAGCCATGTCAGCTAGCCAGCTATCTAAACTTGTAGTAATCCACTGATTTTTTTGCCTCAAGGTGGGGGGATCCACGACTAAATCTCACTTAGGGCCACCAAAAGGCTATTGTAGGCCCTGCACTCAGGGCAGGACCTGGCACAGAGAATAGCCCCACTGACCTAACATGACCTCCTCTAAGATGAGAAGCACAAACAGTAATTGGTCTGAAGTGACCACTTGGGGAAATTGCTAATCAATACAAAATAAATATCTTTATGTGATGGTGTTGCCATGCAACAAAACATTTGTGGATGACACAACAGATTTGAAAGTGATTTAATAAAAAAAWATATATATAAGTATAAACACATATCGATTGATATTCATGGCTGGACACCAGAAGTTCCATTTCAACTCAGAACATTGAGGAAGTGAAATATAATTCAGTTCATGAGTTGGGAAATCATGCAAACTAAACAATTGTCCATTCATGAATTTCAATCTCCTCTAAATTGCATAGAATTATGTCGGATTTATATAATTCCTAAACATGTCTACTCTTACTAAGATCTCCAGTGGTTTATTCACCATTGCACCATTAAAAACATAGCTGTCCTCATACTAGGTGTTGTCTTCCACCTTGTGGTAGACATTACTTACTACAGTAAGACTCAAACGAGATAGAGAAAAATA
This sequence comes from Salvelinus sp. IW2-2015, assembly GCF_002910315.2. Taxonomy (NCBI): domain Eukaryota; kingdom Metazoa; phylum Chordata; class Actinopteri; order Salmoniformes; family Salmonidae; genus Salvelinus; species Salvelinus sp. IW2-2015. Next base: position 30,540,232 of record NC_036854.1, on the reverse strand, counting down.
TTGGCAATGGGTTTTCCCTCTGCAAAGGAAACACTGTGTGTGAGATGACAGTTACTTAGTAGTCGATGTAGAGTGATCAATTGGAGGATGCAGACAAAACCAAAACACAGTCTGAAGACTGAATTTGTACCTATTGTGTGTAACTGGAATAGTGACTACTATGGTCCACTATTGAGGTATGAAGGTTTCTGACAAACTTTGATTTGTGGGTGAATTGCATATATATATATATACAGTACCGGTCGAAAGTTTGGACACACCTACTCATTCAAGGGTTTTTCGTAATTTTTAACAATTTTCTACATTGTAGAATAATAGTGAAGACATCAAAACTATGKGATAACACATACAGAATCATGTAGTCACAAAAAAGTGTTAAACAACTTAAAATATATTTTACAATTGAGATTCTTCAAGGTAGCCACCCTTTGCCACATTTCTGTCCTTCTTAATGCACTTGAGCCAATCAGTTGTGTTGTGACAAGTTAGGGGTGGTATACAGAAGACAGCCCTATTTGGTAAAAGACAGAGTCCATATTATGTCAAAAACAGCTTAAATAAGTAAAGAGAAATGACAGTCCATCGTTACTTTAAGACATAAAGGTCAGTCAATCTGGAAAATGTCAAGAACTTTGAACATTTCTTCAAGTGGAGTCGCAAAAACGCTTTGATGAAAATGGCTCTCATGAGGACCACCACAAGAAAGGAAGACCCAGAGTCATCTCTGCTGCAGAGGATAAGTTCATTAGAGCCTCAGAAATTGCAGCCCAAATAAATGCTTCAGAGTTCAAGTAACAGACACATCTCAACATCAACTATCCAGAGGAGACTGTGTGATTCAGGCCTTCATGGTCGAATTGCTGCAAAGAAACAACTACTAAAGGACACCAGTAAGAAGAAAAGACTTGCATGGAACAAGAAACACGACCAATGAACATTAGACTGGTGAAAATCTAGCCTTTGGTCTGATGAGTCCAAATTTGCGATTTTTGATTCCAATCACCGTGTCTTTGTGACGCAGAGTAGGTGAATGGATGAGCTCTTCATGTGTGGTTCCCACTGTAAAGCATGGAAGAGGAGGTGTGATGGTGTGGGTTGCTTTGCTGGTGACACTGTCAGTGATTTATTTAGAATTCAAGGCACACTTAACCAGCATGGCTACCACAGCATTCTGCAGCGATACACCATCCCATCTGGTTTGCGCTTAGTGGGACTGTTATTTGCTTTTCAACAAGGCAATGACCCAAAACACACCTCCAGGCTGTGTAAGGGCTATTTTACCAGGAAAGAGAGTGATGGAGTGCTGCATCAGATGACCTGGCCTCCACAATCACTCAACCTCAACCCAATTGAGATGGTTTGGGATGAGTTGGACCGCAGAGTGAAGGAAAAGCAGCCAACAAGTGCTCAGCATATGTGGGAACTCCTTCAAGATTGTTGGAAAAGCATTCCACGTGAAGCTGGTTTTGAGAATGCCAAGTGTGTGCAAAGCTGTCATCAAGGCAAAGGTTGGCTACTTAGAAGAATCTAACATTATTTTGATTTGTTTAACTAACACTGTAACGCTCGTCGTTGGAATGAGAAGAGGAGGACCAATGCGCAGCGTGGTAAGTGTCCATATTGATAATTTATTATCATGAACACAAAACAAAATAACGAGAACGAAACAGTCCTGAATGGTGAATACAAAAAAACACTGAACAGAAAATAATCACCCACAAAACACAAAGAAAAACAGGCTACCTTAATATGGCTCCCAATCAGAGACAACGACTGACACCTGCCTCTGATTGAGAACCATACTAGGCCAAACACATAGAAACAGACAACCTAGACATACAACATAGAATGCCCACCCACATCACACCCTGACCAAACAAAACATAGAAACATACAAAGCAATCTATGGTCAAGGCGTGACAAACACTTTTTTTGGATACTACATGATTCCATATGTGTTATTTCATAGTTTTGATGTCTTTACTAATATTCACCAATGTAGAAAATAGTAAAAAGAAAAACCTTTGAATGAGTAGGTGTGTCCAAACTTTTGACTGGTGCTGTCACGTCCGTTGTTGGAATGAGACCAAGGTGCAGCATGGTAAGCGTACATCTTTCTTTATTTGATAAACACCAACAAAAAAATATATATATAAACAAACGCACCGTTCTGCAGGCTACACAGTAACTAAACAAACTCAAGATCCTACAATCTAAGGTGGGGAAATGGCTGCCTAAGTATGATCCCCAATCAGAGACAACGATACACAGCTGCCTCTGATTGGGAACCATACTAGGCCAACAAAGAAATAGAAACAGATTTGCCCACCCAAGTCACATCCTGACCTAACCAAATAGAGAATAAAAAAGGCTCTCTAAGGTCAGGGCGTGACAGGTGCTGTATATACACTGAACAAAAATATAAACACAACATGTAGAGTGTTGGTCCCATGTTTCATGAGCTGAAAGATAAGATCCCAGAAATAGTCCATACGCACAGGAAGCATATTTCTCTCAAATATTGTGTACAAATTTGTTTAAATCCTTGTTAGTGAGCATTCCTCCTTTGCCAAGATAATCCAATCAAGAAGCTGATTAAACGGCATGATCATTACACAGGTGCACCTTGTGCTGGGAACAATAAAAGGCCAGTCTAAAATGTGCAGTTTTGTCACACAACACAATGCCACAGATGCCTGAAGTTTTCAGGGAGCTTGCAATTGGCATACTGACTGCAGGAATGTCCACCAGAACTGTTGCCAGAGAATTTAATTTAAATTTCTCTACCATTAGCCACCTCCAACGTCGTTTTACAGAATTTGGCAGTACGACCAACTGGCCTCACAACCGCAGAACATGTGTAACCACGCCAGCCCAGGGCCTCCACATCCAGGTTCACCTGCGGGATCGTCTGAGACCAGCCACCTAGACAGCTGATGAAACTTTGGGTTTGCACATCTGAAGAATTTCTGCACAAACTGCTAATCTCTGTGCTCGTCGTCCTCACCAGGGTCTGGACCTGACTGCAGTTCGTTGTCGTATCCAACTTCAGTGGGCAAATGTTCACCTTTGATGGCCACTGGCACGCTGGAGTGTGCTCTCATGGGTTCAATCCCATTTTTAACTGTACCGGGCAGATGGCAGACAGCGTGTATGATGTCATGTGGGAGAGCAGTTTGCTGATGTTAACGTTGTGAACTGAGTGCACCATGGTGGCGGTTATGGTATGGGCAGACATAAGCTACGGATAACGAACACAGTTGCATTTTATTGATGGCAATTTGAATACACAGAGATTCACAATTCCTGGAAGCTGAAAATGTCCCAGTTCTTCCATGGCCTGCATACTCACCAGACATGTCACCCATTGAGCATGTTTGGGATGCTCTGGATTGACGTGTATGACAGCATGTTCCAGTTCCTGCATATATCCAATATCTTCGCACAGCCATTGAAGAGGAGTGGGACAGCATTCCACAGGCCACAATCAACAGCCTGATCAACTCTATGCAAAGGAGATGTGTCGTGCTGCATGAGGTAAATGGAGGTCACACCAGATACTGACTGGTTTTCTGATCCATGCCCCTACCTTTTCTCTTAACCTGTTGAGGATAGAGGGCGCTATTTTCACTTTGGGGAAAAATCGTGCCCAATTTAAACGGCCTCGTACTCTATTCTTGCTCGTACAATATGCATATTATTATTACTATTGGATAGAAAACACTCTCAAGTTTCTAAAACCGTTTGAATTATATCTGTGAGTAAAACAGAACTCATTTTGCAGCAAACTTCCTGTCAGAAAGTGAAAAATCTGAAATCGAGGCTCTGTTCCAGGGCCTCCCTATCAATTTGCTTGGAATTTATGACTATACATTCACTTCATACGCCTTCCACTAGATGTCAATAGGCTGTGAGAGGTGAAATGGGGTTTCTAGGTATTTCTATGGTCAAAAGAGAGAGCTTGGAATGACATGGCCCCGAATTCCTTTGTTCAGGAAGACGCATAAAGGTAATCAGTATTGGCTTCTGAAAAGCATTCGCTATAGACGTCTAATATCTCCGGCTTTGATTTTATTTGATAAATGTGATAATATCATCGTAAAGTATGTTTTTTCAATATAGTTTTATCCGATTATTGAATTTTTTTCAGGAGTTTAGACGTGTTGCGTTCTCTGCGTTTGGTGACGATGGACAGCTTAGCGCCACTTGGCTAGTTTTGCTTGCAAATTCGAGAGGGAAAAAGGCCATTCTAAAACCAAACAACGATTGTTCTGGACGAAGGACCCCTTGTACAACATTCTGATGGAAGATCATCAAAAGTAGGACCCATTTATGATGTTATTTCATATATCTGTCGAACATGTTTACTATTAGTTTGCGCCCAGATTTTGGGCGCTCTCTCGCTATAACGTAAGCTGCATGTCGTACTGAAGTTATTTTTAGAATTCTAACACGGCGATTGCATTAAGAACTAGTGTATCTATCATTTCCCTAATACAACATGTATTTTAGTAAAGTTTATGAATAGTTATTTGGTCAGAATAGGTGAGTGTCAGAAATATATCCGGACATTCTGGGAAAAAGATGCTAAGTTTTCACAATGTATAACCACGGATTTCAGCTCTAAATATGCACATTTTCGAACAAACCATATATGTATTGTGTAATATGATGTTATAGGACTGTCATCTGATGAAGTTTATGAAGGTTAGTGAAAAAATTTATATATTTTGCTGGTTTATTCGCCATCGCTAACGTTGCGTTGAATGAATGGGGTTGTGTGGTAGGCTATTGTAGTAAGCTAATATAATGCTATATTGTGTTTTAGCTGTAAAACACTTAAAAAATCGGAAATACTGGCTGGATTCACAAGATGTTTGTCTTTCATTTGCTGTACACCATGTATTTTTCAGAAATGTTTTATGATGAGTATTTAGGTATTTCACGTTGGTCTCTATAATTACTCTGGCTGCTTCGGTGCTATTTCTGATGGTAGCTGTGATGGAGCTGCAATGTAAAACTGATTTATACCTCAAATATGCACATTTTTCGAACAAAACATAGATTTATTGTATAACATGTTATAAGACTGTCATCTGATGAAGTTGTTTCTTGGTTAGTTTGTTGGTTCTTGGTTAGTTTGGTTGGTTATGTGCAAGCTACCTGTGCTGTGAAAAATGTCTGTGCTTTTTTGTATTTGGTGGTGAGCTAACATAAATATACGTGGTGTTTTCGCTGTAAAACATTTTAAAATCGGACATGTTGACTGGATTCACAAGATGTTTATCTTTCATTTGCTGTATTGGACTTGTTAATGTGTGAAAGTTAAATATTTCGAAAAAATATTTTTTGAATTTCGCGCTCTGCCTTTTCAGTGGAATGTGGGAGGAGTGGCGCTAGAGGAACCCCTGTCCTAGACAGGTTCTTAAGGTATCTGTGACCAACAGATGCATATCCGTATTCCCAGTCATGTGAAATCTATAGATTAAGGCTAGTGCATTTACTTCAATTGACTGATTTCCTTATATGAACTGTAACTCAGTAAAATCTTTGAAATTGTTGCATGTTGCGTTTATACTTTTGTTCGTTATATACACTGAGTATACCAAACATTAGGAACACCTTCCTAGTATTGAGTTGTACTCCCCCATCCCTTCTTTTTTCCCTCAGAACAACCTCAATTCATCTGGGCATGGACTCCACAAGGGGTCGCGAGCGTTCCAGAAGTATGCTGGCCCATGTTGACTCAATGCTTCCCACAATCCAGTTGGCTGGATCTCCTTTGGGTGGTTGACCATTCTTGATACACACATGAAACTGTTGAGCATGAAAAACCCAGCAGTGTTGCAGTTCTTGACGCAAAACTGGTGCACCTGGCACCTACTACCATACCCCGTTCAAAGTCACGTAAATCTTTTGTCTTGCCCATTCACCCTCCGAATGACACACATAAACAATTCATGTCTTAATTGTCTGAAGGCTAAAAATCCTTCTATAACCTGTCTCCTCCCCTTCATCTAAACTGAGCATTGAATCGA
>NC_036854.1:30524262-30534169 GCF_002910315.2 Salvelinus sp. IW2-2015 | reverse complement strand
TGTTGACTGGATTCACAAGATGTTTATCTTTCATTGCTGTATTGGACTGTTAATGTGTGAAAGTTAAATATTTCGAAAAAATATTTTTTGAATTTCGCGCTCTGCCTTTTCAGTGGAATGTGGGAGAGTGGCGCTAGAGGAACCCCGTCCTAGACAGGTTCTTAAGGTATCTGTGACCAACAGATGCATATCCGTATTCCCAGTCATGTGAAATCTATAGATTAAGCTAGTGCATTTACTTCAAATTGACTGATTTCCTTATATGAACTGTAACTCAGTAAAATCTTTGAAATTGTGCATGTTGCGTTTATACTTTTGTTCGTTATATACACTGAGTATACCAAACATTAGGAACACCTTCCTAGTATTGAGTTGTACCTCCCCATCCCTTCTTTTTTCCCTCAGAACAACCTCAATTCATCTGGGCATGGACTCCACAAGGGGTCGCGAGCGTTCCAGAAGTATGCTGGCCCATGTTGACTCCAATGCTTCCCACAATCCAGTTGGCTGATCTCCTTTGGGTGGTTGACCATTCTTGATACACACATGAAACTGTTGAGCATGAAAAACCCAGCAGTGTTGCAGTTCTTGACGCAAAACTGGTGCACCTGGCACCTACTACCATACCCCGTTCAAAGTCAGCTAAATCTTTTGTCTTGCCCATTCACCCTCCGAATGACACACATAAACAATTCATGTCTTAATTGTCTGAAGGCCTAAAAATCCTTCTATAACCTGTCTCCTCCCCTTCATCTAAACTGATTGAAGTAGATTTATTAAAAGTGACATCCAGAAGGATTATAGCTTTCAACCTGTCAGTCTATGTCATGGAAAAGAGTAGGTTCTTAATAATTTTCCTACACTCCAGCGAACCCTAGTAGCAGCCTTAAGAAGAGAGCTCCTGTTTTTAAGTGTGTCCACGTACTATCCCCCGAAGGGTCGGTTCCTCTCCTTGTTCGGCGCGGGCTCGGCGGTCGGCGTTGCCAGCCTACTAGCCATCACCGATCCATTTTTCTTTTTCCGTTTGTTTTGTCTTTGGTTAATTCACACCTGTTTTCACTTGTCTTTAATTTCTGTGTTATATTTACCCCTGTTTCCGCTCAGGTTTGTGCGGGATTATTTTCATGTTGCTCGTTGAAGGGTTTTCCTTTACGTTTACGCTTTATTCTCTTGTGTACAGTGTTGTAGAATAGTAAGGAGAGTTGTTTTTCTCCTTCCGTTAGTGACTGTGTGTTCCTATGTCTTGGGCGTTTATTGCTATTGTACCTGACCCATTTTTTGGACTTGCCTATTAAAGACGCTAAATTGACATCTCTGCTCTTCTGCGCTTGACTACCTTTACTACCTCAAGTACAAAATCGCAACAGAATCCCTCACCGTAAGATTATGGAGTCAGCAGGAGCAGACGCTCTCCCGATATCAATGGAGGAGCGCGTTCAATAACACACGGCAGTACTGCAACGTCTGGGGACAGCGATGGATCAGGTGATGGCGARGATGGAAAGGTGGGAGAGAGGTGGCTTTCCTACACCTCCACCAGCCACACTACAACCAGCCCCACAACCCTCTCATTCGTTGCCTGGTTCCAAGGGTATTCGGCTCCCGAGGGAGTACGATGGGACGGCGGCCGGGTGCCAGGGGTTCCTATTCCAGCTGGAGCTCTACCTGGCAACCGTTCACCCGGCTCCTTCGGGACGTGCGAGCGTGAACGCCCTCGTCTCCTGCCTCTCAGGCAAAGCCCTGGAGTGGGCCAACGCGATGTGGAATGAGGTGGACTCGGCGAGGGACCACTACCCAGAGTTCACCCGCCGCTTTCGGGCAGTGTTCGACCACCCACCTGAGGGCCAAGCGGCGGGTGAACGTCTGTTCCATCTGAGGCAGGGGACGAGGAGCGCGCAGGACTTCGCACTGGAGTTCCAGACCTTTGCCACCGGCGCGGGATGGAACAACAGGGCCCTGATCAATCACTATAGGTGCAGTTTGCACGAGGACGTCCGTCGGGAGCTAGCCTGCAGAGATACCACCCTCACCTTGGACCAGCTGGTGGACATGTCCATTCGGCTGGAGAACTTGCTGGCTACCTGCGGACGTCCGGATCGGGCTCTGTCAGTTTCATCCCCCAGCACCTCCGCTCCGACGCCCATGGAGCTAGGAGGTGCTGCAGCGAGGGTGACCGGAGGAGGAGCTCTTTCCTGCACCAGCTGTGGTCGTAGAGTGCACACTGCTGACCGGTGCTGGAGGGGTTCTTCTGGGAGTCGAGATGACAGGCAGGGCACTGTTCGGTCATCCCAGGTGAGTCGGCACCAGGCTCACCCAGAGTCCCCGGTTGCTCACATGTATGTGTWGATTTCTTTTCCTGAGTTTGCCCCACATTCCCACCATAAAGCGCTAGTACATTCAGGCGCAGCGGGGAATTTTATTGACCGCGGTTTTGCATATAGTTTAGGGATCCCCCTTGTTCGGATTGATAAGCCCTTCCCAGTGCACGCTTTAGATAGTCGACCATTAGGGTCAGGGCTAATCAGGGAAGCCACGGCTCCACTGGGAATGGTTACGCAGGAGGGTAATGAGGAGAGAATTAGTCTCTTCCTTATTGATTCTCCTGTGTTTCCCTTGGTGCTGAGGATACCCTGGTTGGCCTGTCACAACCCCAAGATTTCGTGGCAACAGAGGGCTCTAAAAGGGTGGTCAGAGGAGTGCTCAGGCAGGTGTGTAGGAGTTTCCATCGGTGCAACGACGGTGGAGAGTCCAGACCAAGTCTCCACCGTGCGCATTCCCTCAGAATATGCCGAATTGGCTATCGCCTTCTGTAAAAAAGAAGGCGACTCAATTACCACCTCATCAACGAGGGGATTGTGCGATAAATCTCCTGGTAGACGTCGCACTTCCCAGGAGTCACGTGTATCCCCTGTCACAGGAGGAGAGGGTGTCTATGGAGACATATGTGGATGGTGGTTTATATCGATGACATTCTGATATATTCCGCTACACGCACCGCGCATGTGTCTCTGGTGCGCAGAGTGCTTGGGCGACTGTTGGAGCAGGACCTGTACGTCAAGGCTGAGAAATGCTTGTTCTTCAAACAGGCCATCTCCTTCCTAGGATATCGCATTTCCCCATCAAGGGTGGTGATGGAGTGTGACTGCATTGCAGCTGTGCGTAATTGGCCGACTCCCACCACGGTAAAGGAAGTGCAGCGGTTTTTAGGGTTTGCCAACTACTACCGGAGGTTTATCCGGGGTTTTGGGCAGGTGGRTGCTCCTATTACCTCACTGCTGAAGGGGGGACCGGTGCGTCTGCGGTGGTCGGCTGAGGTGGACAGAGCTTTTAGTCGCCTGAAGGCTCTGTTTACCTCGGCTCCCGTGCCGGCTTATTCGGATCCCTCTTTGGCATTCATAGTGGAGGTGGACGCATCCGAGGCTGGGATTGGAGCCGTGCTCTCACAGCGCTCGGGTACGCCACCGAAACTCCGCCCCTGTGCTTTCTTTTCGAGGAAGCTCAGCCCGGCGGAGCGAAACTATGACGTGGGGGACCGGGAGTTGTTGGCTGTCATCAAGGCTCTGAAGGTGTGGAGAAATTGGCTTGAGGGGGCTAAACACCCTTTTCTCATCTGGACTGACCACCGTAATCTGGAGTACATCCGGGCGGCGAGGAGACTGAACCCTCGCCAGGCAAGGTGGGATATGTTTTTCACCCGGTTTAGGTTTACGATGTCATATAGACCGGGTTCCCAGAACACTAAGGCAGACGCACTGTCACGACTGTATGATACGGAGGAGCGGTTCATCGAGCCCACTCCCATACTTCCGGCCTCTTGTCTGGTGGCACCGGTGGTATGGGAGGTGGATGCGGACATCGAGCGGGCATCACGTTCAGAGCCTACTCCACCACGGTGTCCAGCTGGACGTGTGTACGTTCCATTCGATGTTCGCGACAGGTTGATCTGGTGGGCTCACATGTCACCCTCCTCTGGTCATCCGGGCATCGGTAGGACAGTGCGATGTACTAGTGGTCCACTTTGGCCAAGGACGTGAGGGTTTATGTTTCCTCCTGCGCGGTGTGCGCTCAGTGCAAGGCTCCTAGGCACCTGCCCAGAGGGAAATTACAACCCCTTCCCGTTCCACAGCGGCCTTGGTCACACCTGTCGGTGGACTTCCTGACTGATCTTCCTCCGTCACAAGGCAACACCACGATCCTGGTCGTTGTGGATCGGTTTTCTAAGTCCTGTCGTCTCCTCCCTTTGCCCGGTCTCCCTACGGCCCTACAGACTGCGGAGGCCCTGTTTACACACGTCTTCCAGCACTACGGGGTGCCTGAGGACATAGTTTCTGATCGGGGTCCCCAGTTCACGTCCAGGGCTTGGAAGGCGTTCATGGAGCGTCTGGGGGTCTCGGTCAGCCTTACCTCAGGTTTTCACCCCGAGAGTAATGGGCAGGTGGAGAGAGTAAACCAGGATGTGGGTAGGTTTCTGCGGTCGTATTGCCAGGACCGGCCAGGGGAGTGGGCGACGTTCATCCCATGGGCAGAGATGGCCCAGAACTCACTCCGCCACTCCAGTGTGTGTTGGGGTATCAGCCGGTTCTGATACCGTGGCATCAGAGCCAGACCGAGGCTCCTGTGGTGGACGAATGGGTGAGGCGCTCGAAGGAGACCTGGGAGGCAGCCCACGGGTACCTTAAACGGGCCGAAGGGCGGCAGAAGGCGAGCGCTGACCGTCACCGCAGTGAGACCGGGTCTGGCTCTCGACCCGAAACCTGCCCCTCCGCCTGCCCTGCCGGTAGCTGGGTCCGCGGTTTGTGGGGCCATTTAAAGTCCTGAGGAGAATAAACGAGGTGTGTTATGGGTTACAGCTTCCCCCTGATTACCGTATTAACACCTTGTTTCATGTGTCTCTCCTCAGGCCGGTGGTGGCTGGTCCGCTTCAAGAAGCTGAGGTGCGGGAGGTTCCTCTGCCCCCTCTGGACATCGAGGGGGCCCCGGCGTATGCAGTTCGGTCCGTACTGGACTCGAGGTGTCAGGTGAGGGGCCTTCAGTACCTCGTGGATTGAGAGGGGTACGGCCCGGAGGAGAGATGCTGGGTGCCGGTGGAGGACGTATTAGACCCATCGATGCTGAGGGAGTTTCACCGCCTCCATCCGGATCGCCCTGCACCTCGTCCTCCGGGTCGTCCTCGAGGCCGGCGTCGGCGCGCTGCGGGAGTCGCGCGTCAAGGGGGGGGTACTGTCACGACTTCCACCGAAGGTGGTTCCTCTCCTTGTTTGGGCGGTGCTCGGCGGTCGGCGTTGCCAGCCTACTAGCCATCACCGATCCATTTTTCTTTTTCCGTTTGTTTTGTCTTTGGTTAATTCACACCTGKTTTTCATTTGCTTTAATTTCTGTGTGTATATTTACCCCTGTTTCCCGCTTAGGTTTGTGCGGGATTATTTTCATGTTGCTCGTTGAGGTTTTCCTCAGTTTATTCTCTTGTGTACAGTGTTGTAGAATAGTAAGGAGAGTTGTTTTTCTCCTTCCGTTAGTGACTGTGTGTTCCTATGTCTTGGGCTTTATTGGTATTGCACCTGACGCATTTTTTGGATTTGCCTATTAAAGGACGCTAAATTGACATCTCTGCTCTCCTGTTGCTTGACTACCTTTACTACCTCAAGTACAAAGTCGCAACAGTGGTTTTAGTTCTGCTTTTTTTATCAGCTTGCTTTGTTTTTGGATAACATTGAGTTTTGTCCTTTATTTTATTTGTATAATTTCATTGTGTTGTTTTTTTTATGATGTGTCTGGACACTGTACCAGCTTTTTAGTACCTGGCTGCTGGTTTCCGGATCTTTTTAAAAACATAAATTGAAGAGTCACCTGAAGCTTGAGGGGAATGGATATGCAGTAGAGAATGAATTGCTGAGGCAGAGGCTTGTAGTGAGGATGACTGGCTACAACTATGAACTGTGTGGTGAGCTTTCTGGCCACTCGAGCTGCTGAAGCATAACCCAAGGGGTGCCATACATTGTTGAAGAAGTCCAGTGTCAACACTAATCTGGTTCCTAGAGTAAGCCCCTCTACAAGATCATCACCAGACATCTCCCTGACCAACTTCCTCTGATCAAGCCATGAACTGTCCCTCTCCATCTTTGGGGGATGCATGCACTCAAAGACTTGGCCTCTATTGGTTGACCTTTACTATAGCTAGGCTACTCATGATGATTTATTGGTTGTTCATTTTTAAAATTTTGAAGCATTTTGAGATTGTAATGAATAACGCTATAGAACTGTAATACATTAACATCATTATCCCTTCAGGAAACATCAAGAGCTGAAAGTGTCATTAGACCCCTCAAGATATTTCACACATCTTAAAGGGGCAATGTGCGTTGGCTACATCCAATTTTTCATTTTTTTATGAACGATATTATCAGGAAAAGGTAAGACCCAGATGCAGACCATGTCGAAGTAACAATGTTAATTACAGCAACAGGGGCAAAGGTACAGGACGGCAGGCTCAGTGTCAGGTCAGGCAGAGGTCGGTAATCCAGAGATGGGGCAAAGGTAAAGYACAACAGGCAGGCACAGGGTTAGGGGCAGACAGAGTGGTCAGGCGGGCAGGCTCAGGGCCAGGACAGGCAAGGGTCAAAACCAGGAGGGCGAGAAAAGAGAGACTGGGGAAAAGCAGGAGGTGATACAAAAACCACTGTTTGCCTTGACAAACTGACAACAGACAAACAGAGAACACCGGTATAAATACACAGGGGATAATGGAGAAGATGGGCGACACCTGGAGGGGGGTGGAGAATATCACAAAGACAGGTGAAACAGATCACGGTGGGACAGATATATATCCATTGATTCTTGAAGAATATAACTGATATATGCCTCATTAGTTAAAATGTATTACCCGATCAGAACCCCAAATATAAGCTTGTTTTTCTCCTTTGTTGGTTTACAATGTAATTCTAAACAAACACTGCATAGCCTTAAAACACAATAATTTTGTGACCTCCTGGACATAGCTCTGTCTATGATTTTGATAATGGTTACATTTATGCAGCCCCATCACTCAGCTATTTACCAAATCAGTGGCCTCTTTGTTATTGTTTGAACTACAGATTGCCAATTTAAACTTCTATGAAAGTGTACTACATACTCAGTCAAGAGGTCTGGCTCTTTATGGCAGAGGAGGAAATGCACCTGCCCTGAAACCACAATGACTGGATCAAACCCTGTTCTAGATAGTTCTTCCATCGCGACACTCTCCATGATCTCTCTCCAAATGCTGACTGTGTGAGGAAAGAAGATGCAGGAGGCTGCTGAGCCTGGTACTGCTGTTTCTACATCCAGCCCCATCATGTCTCATTAGCCTGGTACTGCTGTTTCTACATCCAGCCCCATCATGTCTCGTTGTAGCTGGTACTCGGCTGTTTTCTACAGTCAGCCAATCATGTCTATTTAGCCTGGTACTTGGTTTCTACATCCAGCCCATCATGTCTCATTACGCTGGTACGCTGTTTCTACATTCAGCCCCATCATGTCTCATTAGCCTGGTACTGCTGTTTCCTACATCCAGCCCCATCATCGTCTCATTACCTGGTACTGCTGTTTTTACATCCAGCCCATCAATCTTCATTAGCCTGGTACTGCTTTTCTACATCCAGCCCCATCATGTCTCTTACCTGGTACTGCTGTTTCTACATCAGCACATCATGTCTCATTAGCCTGGTACTGCTGTTTCTACATCCAGCCCATCAGTGTTCATTACCTGGTCTGCTGTGTCTACATCCAGCCCATCATGTCTCATTAGCCTGGTACTGCTGTTTCTACATCCAGCCCCATCATGTCTCATTAGCCTGGTACTGCTGTTTCTACATCCAGCCCCATCATGTCTCATTACCTGGTACTGCTGTTTCTACATCCAGCCCCATCATGTTCATTAGCTGGTACTGCTGTTTCTACATCCAGCCCCATCATGTCTCATTAGCCTGGTACTGCTGTTTCTACATCCAGCCATCTGTCTCATTAACCCTGGTATGCTGTTTCTACATCAGCCCATCATGTCTCATTACGTGGTACTGCTGTTTCTACATCCAGCCCCACATGTCTCATTACCTGGTACTGCTGTTTCTACATCCAGCCCCATCATGTCTCTTAACCTGGTACTGCTGTTTCTACATCCAGCCCATCATGTCTCATTAACCTGGTACTGCTGTTTCTACATCCAGCCCCATCATGTCTCATTACCTGGTACTGCTGTTTCTACATCCAGCCCATCAGTCTCATTAACCTGGTACTGCTGTTTCTACATCAGCCCCATCATGTTTCATTAGCCTGGTACTGCTGTTTCTACACATCCAGCCCCATCATGTCTCATTAGCCTGGTACTGCTGTTTCTACATCCAGCCCATCATGTCTCATTACCTGGTACTGCTGTTTCTACATCAGCACATCATGTCTCATTAGCCTGGTACTGCTGTTTCTACATCCAGCCCCATCATGTCTCATTAACTGGTACGCTGTTTCTACATCCAGCCCCATCATGTCTCATTACCTGGTACTGCTGTTTCTACATCCAGCCCCATCATGTCTCATTAGCCTGGTACTGCTGTTTCTACATCCAGCCCCATCATGTCTCATTAACCTGGTACTGGCTGTTTCTACATCCAGCCCCATCATGTCTCATTAGCTGGTACTGCTGTTTTACATCCAGCCCCACATGTCTCATTACCTGGTACTGCTGTTTCTACATCCAGCCCCATCATGTCTCATTACGTGGTACTGCTGTTTTCTACATCCAGCCCATCATGTTCATAACTGGTACTCTGTTTCTACATCCAGCCCTACATGTCTCTTAGCCTGGTAACTGCTGTTTCTAACATCCAGCCATCATGTCTCTTACCTGGTACTGCTGTTTCTACATCCAGCCCCATCATGTCTCATTAACCTGGTACTGCTGTTTCTACATACAGCCCATCATGTCTCATTAACCTGTACGCTTTTTTTACATCCAGCCCCATCAGTCTGTATTAGCCTGGTCCTGCTGTTTCTACATCCAGCCCATCATGTCTCATTAACCTGGTACTTGCTGTTTCTACATCCAGCCCCATCATGTCTCATTACCTGGTACTTGCTGTTTCTACATCAGCCATCATTTATACTGGTACTGCTGTTTCTATCATCAGCCCATCATGTTCATTAGCCTGGTACTGCTGTTTCTACATCCAGCCCATCATGTCTCATAGCCTGGTACTGCTGTTTCTACATCAGCCATCATGTCTCATTAGCTGGTACTGCTGTTTCTACATCCAGCCCCATCAGTCTCATTAACTGGTACTGCTGTTTCTACATCCACCCATCATGTCTCATTAGCTGGTACTGCTGTTCTACATCAGCCCACATGTCTCATTAGACCTGGTACTGTGTTTCTACATCCAGCCCCATCATGTCTCATTACCTGGTACTGCTGTTTTACATCAGCCCATCATGTCTCTTAGCCTGGACTGCTGTTTCTACATCCAGCCCCCATCATGTCTCATTATGGTACTGCTGTTTCTACATCCAGCCCATCATGTCTCATTACCTGGTACTGCTGTTTCTACATCAGCCCCATAATGTCTCATTAACCTGGTACTGCTTTTCTAAATCAGCCCCATCATGTCTCATTAGCCTGGTACTGCTGTTTCTACATCCAGCCCCATCATGTCTCATTAACCTGTACTGCTGTTTCTACATCCAGCCCCATCATGTCTCTTAGCCTGGTATGCTGTTTCTACATCCAGCCCCTCATGTCTCTAGGCTGGTATGCTGTTTCTACATCAGCCCCACATGGTCTCATTAGCTGGTATGGCTGTTCCTCTAAACTACATATTCAGCCGGCCATCGATGTTCAATAGCGCTGGTTCATTGGAGCGCTGGCTGCTCGTTTCTCTGT
>NC_036854.1:30498915-30523535 GCF_002910315.2 Salvelinus sp. IW2-2015 | reverse complement strand
AAACAGAGGAGAGATCAGAGTATAGGCATTTACCAGAGGCTGTGTAGGAAGCCTTATTACTGGTTGAAAAGCAGAAACATTGACCTTGAGTTTTGAGGTGTGTGTGTGTGTGTGTTGTGTGTGTGTGTGTGTGTGTGTGTGTGTGTGTGTTGTGGTGTGTGTGGTGTGTGGTGTGTGGTGTGTGTGTGTGTGTGTGTGTGTGTGTTGTGTGTGTGTGTGTGTGTGTGTGTGTGTGAGATGAGAGAGTGAGAGTGAGAGTGAGAGAGTTCCTAATTGGAGATAAAGGAAAGCATAAATTCTGCAAAGTTTGGTTGGGAAATATTTTGTCATAGATGTAGGATACACTTCTTGACAGTAGATGGCAATGTCAGCACAAGTAATGGCTATAGCCAGCTTGACTTTTTGGATGGGTTGGTTCTTTCTGATTTAAATAAATCGATTTTACTCAGTCAATGAATGTGTACAGTTAGCTTACTTACAATTATTAAATGGCAAAAAAAAGTTACATTACTGCATTAATAGCTCAATGCTGCCTTGCAAAGCTTATTGTAAGACATGCATTGACATGTGATAGCCTACAGCTGTCATTGCAAATGTATTGTCACGATAATAGGAGCTCTTTAGGGAGAGTCACAAGTTATAGAGAGAGGCTCGCATCCAGGGGCCATCAATGACATGTACAATGAAACAAGAAACTTTACATTTGACAAAACATTTGGCATGACACGTAGTACAAGACATGGAATGTTAGTAAAACAGGTTCTGGATTTTAGGCTAGAAACTGTAGGCTATTGCCTGCGTTTTCTATTCTCAGTACACAGTTTGAACAGGATTAAAATAGTTATACATTTGAATCAACAGCCAAAAGACCAATATCATATTGGTCTACAAATGAAGAGCTTCTTATTAAGACAGAGGAGAACGCAGGGAAGGAGACACACTCACACTTGAGGATAAAGACAGTCTAGTGTCTCAATAGTCAATAAAGAGTTATATTATCCCTACGACGTATCCATCATTCTGAAATAGAGAGGCGCATTTAGATTGCCCACTGACGGGTGAATGTCGCTTGGCATGTCACTTTCAAAAGCAGTGGTTGGGGTTCCTAATAGGACCAGCACCTTGCAAACATGTACTCAAGCTTTTATACAGACGGTGACTCGTATAATAAACCCCAGCGCCCCATTATAAAGCTGTAGGCAGCTCCTCACAACATGTGTGCACACGGAGCCACTATACCCAGACTGAGAAGGACAGAGAGATACAGAGGGAGGYGGTGGAGAGCACTCGGGATTGTTTGTTAAAATCCCATTAATTACATCGTTAACCTGATTGGGTAGACAGAGGGGGCAGAGAGAGTGCGAGAGAGCGGTATCCCAATAGGCAAATCCTCTTCATATTAACCCGCCTCGAGATAATGATGTAAAAGACTCCCCCGTTTTGCGCGTGATGCTGATCGCCGTGGAGATCTGCTGAAGGTGAATCAGAGCGAATAAGCAGCGTGAGCGCAGAGAGGGAGAGAGAGAGCCGATGCGTCTCCACATCTCAGTTGACAAGTCGAGCAATAATAAGGCATCAAGACCAACTCACTCTCTCTGACAGCGCACAAAGCAAGAAACTTATACAAGAGCCGTCGCCGGGAGAGAGTCTCCAGAAACTGCCACCCACTAAAGCAGCGTCTGGAGGAGAGGAAGTGCTATGGACAGGAGAATGAACTTGAACGGACCGGGAGATATTTTCCACAAAACACTCAGTGCTGTCTCCAACAGAAAGATGGACTCCTTCAGGTCAGCGGCTGGTGTTGACCTGCCGGGGTCCAGGGACCGCCAGTCACCAATCAGCTGTTTCGACCAGACCGACTCAGACCCGATTCAACCCGGTGGACTGGCTGGCGGTCGAGGGGGACCGCTGGGTCTGCCGACCGGATCTTTGTGCGTCAAGTTCGGCGAGAGCAGCAACAGGACCTCGGCGGCCGAGAGCAGTGGCGGGGAGCAGAGTCAGGACGATGACAGCGACGGCAGATGTGAGATGGTCCTCCTGGCCGATGGGAGAACGGTGGCCGCCGGTAAACCGGAGGGAGGTAAGAAAAATAAAGAGCAGAAAACACTCAGACTAAACATCAACGCGCGGGAGAGACGAAGGATGCACGACCTGAACGACGCGCTGGACGAGCTGCGCTCTGTCATCCCGTACGCGCACAGCCCCTCAGTGCGGAAACTCTCCAAAATCGCCACTTTGCTACTCGCCAAAAACTACATCCTCATGCAGGCGCAGGCTCTGGAAGAGATGAGGAGGCTGGTGGCCTATCTGAACCAGGGTCAGGCCATCTCAGCGGCGTCCATACCCGCCACAACGGCCCTTGCTGCTCCGGGTCTACCGGGTCTGAGCGCGGGGATAAGTGCGTACGACCAGCCGCCTGTGTACCCCTTCACCACCGGATTGGCCGGGTCTTCCTGCCCCGACAAATGTGTCCTTTTCAACAACGTCACCTCGAGCCTGTTTAAACAATGCACTGACAAGCCTTAACAGCATCACAACAACGAGCCGGTACCAGAGACTCAGAGAAGCACATGCAAGAAAAAAACAACACCACTTTTTAAAACACACGGCGACTTTGGAACGGTTGCAAGTCAGTGTAGACCATGAAGTAAAGCTGATGATCAGTAGGCCTACTTTTATAACATTTACAAATGCATTCAAAGAAGCGCTTTTTGTTCAGACAATACTTGATTGTGTATATAAAGCATCATTTAAGTGCTGGTATGAATGAAAGTGAAAAACCAAACAGAAGTTTAGGAGCGCAAGTGGTGCTGGATTGACAATTGTTAATTACTTGCTCAAATATGGACCCTGTATGGAGTGTTGATCTGACAACATGCGACCATCTCACTTGAATAGATGGAACATTAGTTAATATAAGAAACCACAAACTTGCTGCTTTATTGACTTGATTTATAACTTATGAAGGCGTTTGCTTATTGGTCGTTATTTGGTGAACTTTTGAGAATTCACTGAGCATCCCATAGGCATGTCCTGAGGGAAAGCAAAGTGAACTGAGTTGAATACGAAATATTTGTTTTCATCTCTCACCCCAAAGTATATTGTCATTTAAATACTTTTTTTATGAAACACTTGTGCTACATTGACAGTTTCTTTGGCACTGTAATATAATGGCGTTTGAGTCTCTAATGGCCTGTATCTTCAGTTTACGTCCTTTTCGATTTTTTTCCTTTAATTTATTGATTTGAAACATTTTATTTGCATGGTGGTACACTGTATACTGCATAGCGACGTGTCTGATTTGCCTAATTTCTTATACACTCTTGCAATAAGGCCGAGGTCTTGAGGGATCAGGCGCGCTGTCAGGTCAAGCAGTGCATTATTGTAGATACATTAGTTACTGTACTATATGAATAAAGAGGGCCATTTGTATGTGTTTATGTGTTGGAAAGCTTTATTAAAATATTTTGAACATAACGAATTCCTTCGTCTGCTCGTCTGATGTGTAGACACTGAAAGTGGAGAAATATAAGAAAGCGGACTGAATTCTATTTTTCTGAGGATCGACGTTAATTTTGCCTCATTCATCTTCGAAAAATCTGAACTTGGCTATTTTAGCATATTTTCAAGAAATTGTATTTTGCACGTGATTATCGACTATTAGCATTCTAACTTTATTTTATATTCCATGTATAATTCTATATTCCTGCATCAAAGCCTAAATAACAATGCATTTTAATTTCTCCTTTTCTCAGGTCATGTCTTAGCCTACTAAAACCAAAAAGTGCTTGTTGATCCTCGGAACCTCGCCATATGCCAAGCATGTTGTGTAAGAATAATGAGTTGATAATTTTCTGCTCCATCAAAAGCGGTAACTTTTCTGGACGTTGAACTGTAAAGGAGCACGAAGCCTTGGGAGCAAAGGCCAGACGTGGTGGGCAATGTTGCCCTCTGGCTAGAAAGACATGTCTGTTAGTATTACTTCACAAAGCTCAGCCAGGCTTAATTATGATTATTAAAACAATTTCCATGACGGTGTCTAATAATATGTTAATTAGACAACAACTGTGTATGAAAACTGTCGACTGTAATACCTACATTCGTTTAATGAAACACATCGTTAAGGCAATTAGACCTCCAGAATGTGATTAAGGAACGTAATTACGACACTGTTCATTGCCGTAATTGGGTGTCTTTAATAACAACGTAGCACAGTGATCAGCAGCATTGCCGTCGGTGTGTATTGTCCTGTATTGTCCTGTTTCTCTTGTCCATCAGCATGACTGAGAGTAAAAGACAGGGCCAAAGGGCAACCTAGTGAAATTGTATTTAAACTGGAGCAATTGTGTATTATCCTAGAAATCACACACTTAATCCAATTAATGGGGGACAGACTATAATAAGAGCTGGTCGAGGAGGAAGACAGGAACTAGGACAAATCTTTTGATCTACTTTTCCGGCTGGTGCAATTCATTGCGACCAACAATATGATCTAGCTTTGATAATGTAATGTTTTCCAATGAGTAGATCTTTTTAACAAAAATTTGTTGAGCAAAAATTAATAACGAAATTAAAACAAAACCAAATTACACCAAAATAGATATTAACAACAATAATATTATTGAAAAAATAATGGTAATTCAAGATAATATAGGTCAAAAAAATTACCGTTTAATTTATATATATTAAAAAATATTTGGTGCTACTATAAAATCTCGAAAATATTTTCGTTCACATTCATAGTGTATAGTTGAGCCACTTAGTTGAGTCTTCACAGTGACAGTAAGCTATTTGACGTCAGTAGTCATCAACGCGAGCATTTCAGAACCATGGACAGCGCAAGTCCTCATTTTCAGACGTTTTCAGGGGTGCTAGCTGAAGACAACTGCAGAATGTTTGTGCCAACTGAACAACTACTTTGGGACCAGATAAACATGAATTGACACCGCTCTCTCAAAGACCTTGTTCTCAGCAAAATATGGGATAAGTCTGGTCCCTCTGGCCCATAGACAGAAAACTAACTTGCTGCATTTAAGGATGAATTCCTCTTTCTAGTAAGCCTTTAAGGCACAATCATGGGTGCCTTATCATTTTATTTGATTCATCTTTGAAATAAACAATTCAATGGAAGTATAAAATACACAATACTCGTTTTAAATGAAATTACATTTCATATTAATTTTAAATACACCAAAACATATTGTTTCTAAAGCAGAAACCTGGACTTCATCATATTAATGCCAGTGAAATATTGCCCACAATGGCATGCCTTTTAAATGCTGTCCGTTTACAGCATTTTGTGTCGGATTCTTATTCAAGTCTAGAGGCTCAGGAAACGGAGGATATTGCACACTGGCAGCGTGCATCATAGTAGAGTATCCTTGATTTTAATACTAAAAAGCCACATATATAAGCAAAGGGTTTCCTTCAAGTCATCGCTAAGATCATACACAGTCCTGTGTGTTTGCCATCATTATTCTAAAGATCTGAATATCCATCTGACATTATCTACCCTGTTCACGGCTTTGTCATATTTCTGTGCCAGTTTCCAATCTAGGGCCCAGTGTGTGTATATGAGCCATTTACACAACAGGGTCATTACACTGTCCTATCTAATCCCATCAAGCGCATAAACGGCTTGAATCACCACACAATGAACCTTAATCAGGAGGGGAAATAATCAGGCACACATCAAGAATGGCTCTGGCATATAAATACTGTCAGCAATTACTGCTAGAAATCAACTACTTTCAGGAGCTGAAGCACAAGACTGGATTGTTTCAGCTTTCAGTACTCTTTCCAGTATTAAAATAACTGTAGTGCACATTTTTACACCCATCATAGTAATGACAGACATATAATAGTACTAGGGGCCATTGGAAACTGAGACTTCACAAAAACATCAATTATGCAATATGCATTAATGCATAAATGACGGGAGCATTTAACCCATACTAATACTCACATTAGCCCAATAGAGCCTCCTCCCCTGGGGTGAGAAAGAGCCATATGTGTGAGGAAGAACCAGAACAATGTCAAAAGGAAACATGAACAAGGCACATATGGTACAAAGCAGATAAAACTGTGTAATTTGAGAAAATATTTTTTCAGAACATGAAGACTTCCACTTTGGTAAACTGTGTCAGTTAGCTTGATATGTGTTGTCTTATTCGGAGTTTTATGTTGTTTTTCGCTTCACTGATTCAGACTTGCAAGTCTGTTGAAGAGGGATCTGGAGAGGGTTTGAATTGAATGTGTTTCACCATTACTTCCTGTATAGCTCATTTAGATAGATGATAGTAGCTATTTATTGACTGAGACAACATGAGGACAGTTTCCCAAACTCTGAACAGTACATCTATGGTTCTCTGGCAACTGTATGACGGGGCAGTGGTACACTACAATAATACAGGTAGGTTCCTAGCTGTACCACCAGTGCTCAGCAGCCAGCCGGCTAACAGTAGCCAATAGCCATAATCAACAGCATCGTTTTTATTCATGAATCTAACAAAGCCAAACCTGTCTTAAAGGCGTTTATGGCTAGACTCAGAGGTCATGAATAAAAGGGGAAAGATAAAAAAGCTCCCTTTTCATTAAACCATAAAATATCCAATTTACCATATCAAGAGCCACCAGGGTACCTATCCATAAAATGAATGTGATGTATGCTAAGGATGATAAACATGGAAAATACATAAGCGCAGTGAATTCAACTGTCCCCTTCATATCAGTAACAGGCTAAAACTCTGGGAATTGAATGACCCATGTCGGTTCATAACAGAGGAACAAAGATACAGTATATGACCTGCATTGGGCTCAGCCAACCAATATCAACTGCTGGGATACAACGCTCTTTGGTCAGGCACATGATACCATTATGTAATGTAGACTACATTGTTCAATGCAGATTGATACAGTAAAATTAAAATGTGGGGCAAAACTGAAACAAGGACTCAGAGGGGCTTATCGAAACAAACCAGAAAGTAAACACAGCAAATGAGATCCGATTAGGATTATATATATATATAAAATATATATATGTAATATATACAGTACCAGTCAAAGGTTTGGACACACCTACTCATTCCAGGGTTTTTCTTAATTTTTTACTATTTTCTACATTGTAGAATAATAGTGAAGACATCAAAACTATGAAATAACACATATGGAATCATGTAGTAATAGTAGCCACCCCTTGCCTTGATGACAGCTTTGCACACTCGTGGCATTCTTTCAACCAGCTTCATGAGGTAGTCACCTGGAATGTGTTTCAAATAACAGGTGTGCCTTGTTAAAAGTTAATTTGTGGAATTTCTTTCCTTCTTAATGTGCATGAGCCAATCAGTTGTGTTGTGACAAGGTAGGGGTGGTATACAGAAGATAGCCCTTTTTGGTAAAAGACCAAGTCCATATTATGGCAAGAGCAGCTCAAATAAGCAAAGAGAAATGACAGTCCATCGTTACTTTAAGACATGAAGGTCAGTTAATGCGGAAAATTTCAAGAACTTTGAACATTTCTTCAAGTGCAGTCACAAAAACCATCAAGCACTATGATGAAACTGTCTCACATGAGGATAAGTTCATTAGAGTTACCAGCCTCAGAAATTGCAGCCCAAATAGATGCTTCACAGAGTTCAAGTAACAAACCCATCTCAACATCAACTGTTCAGAGGAGACTGCATGAATCAGGCCTTCATGGTCAAATTGCTGCAAAGAAACCACTACTAAAGGACACCAATAAAAATAAGAGACTTGCTTGGGCCAAGAAACATGAGCAATGAACATTACACCGGTGAAAATCTATCCTTTGGTCTGATGAGTCCAAATTTGAGAGTTTTGGTTCCAACCGCCGTGTCTTTGTGAGATGCAGAGTAGGTGAACGGATGATCTCCGCATGTGTGGTTCCCACCGTGAAGCATGGAGGAGGAGGTGTGATGGTGTGGGGCTGCTTTGCTGGTGACACTGTCTGTGATTTATTTAGAATTCAAGGCACACTTAAGCAGCATGGCTACCACAGCATTCTGCAGCGATACACTATCTCAAAGGGTGGCTATTTTGAAGAATATAAAATATAAAATATATTTTGATTTGTTTAACACTTTTTGGTTACTACATGATTCAGTATTTGTTATTTCATAGTTTTGATGTCTTCACCATTATTCTACAATGTAGAAAATAATTTTAAAAAATGAAGAAAAACCCTTGAATGAGTAGATGTGTACAAACTTTTGACTGGTTCTGTATATACAGACCATTCAGAAAGTATGCAGGCCACTTGACATTTTCCACATTTTTTATGTTACAGCCTTATACTTAAATGCATCAAATKGTTTTTTTCCCTCCTCAATCTACACACAATACCCCATAATGACAAAGCAAATACAGACCCTTTACTCAGTACTTTGTTGAAGCACCCTTGACAGCGATTACAGCCTCGAGTCTTCTTGGGTATGATACTACAAGCTCGGCACAACTTTATTTGGGGAGTTTCTCCCATTCTTCTCTGCATATCCTCTCAAGCTCTGCCAGGTTGGCTGGGGAGCGTTGCTGCATAGCTATTTTCAGGTCTCTCCAGAGATGTTCGATCGGGTTAAAGTCTGGGCTCTGGCTGGGCCACTCAAGGACATTCAGAGACTTGTTGCGAAGCCACTCCTGCATTGTCTTGCTGTGTGCTTAGGGTAGTTATCCTGTTGGAAGGTGAACCTTCACCACAGTCCAAGGTCCTGAGCGCTCTGGAGCAGGTTTTCATCAAGGATCTCTCTGTAGTTTGCGCCATTCGCCTTTCCCTCGATCCTGACTAGTCTCCCAGTCTCTGCTGCTGAAAAACATCCCCACAGCATGATGCTGCCACCACCATGCCAGGTTTCCTCCAGACGTGACGCTTYGCKTTCAGGCTAAGGGTTCAATCTTGGTTTCATCAGGCCAAAGAATCTTGCTTCTCAAAACAAGATTCTTGTTTTCGTCCCCACCTAAAGACTCTCATGGTATGAGAGTCTTTAAGTGCCGTTTGGCAAACTCCAAGTGGATTGTCATGTGCCTTTTAGTGAAGAGTGGCTTCCGTCTGGCCACTCTACCATAAAGGCCTGATTGTTGGAGTGCTGCAGAGATGGTTGTCCTTCTAGAAGTTTCTCCCATCTCCACAGAGGAAGTCTGGAGCTCTTTCAGAGTGACCATAGAATTCTTGGTCACCTCCCTGACTAAGGCCCTTCTCCCCTGATTGTTCAGTTTGGCCAGGCGGCCAGCTCTAGGAAGAGTCTTCGTGGTTCCAACCTACTTCCATTTAAGAATGATGGAGGRCACCGTGTTCTTGGAGACCTTCAATGCTGCAGAAATGTTTTGGTACACTTCCCAAGATCTGTGCCTCGACACAATCCTGTCTCGGACCTCTATGGACAATTCCTTCGACCTCATGGCTTGGTTTCTGCTCTGACATGCACTGTCAACTGTCGTACCTTACATAGACAGGTGTGTGCCTTTCCAAATCATGTCCAATCAATTGAATTTACAACAGGTGGACTACAATCAACTTGTAGAAACATCTCAAGGATGATCAATGGAAACAGAATACGCCTGAGCTCAAGTTTGAGTATAAAAGGCCAGCATCCCGGAGTCACCTCTTCACTGTTGACGTTGAGACTGGTGTTTTGCGCGTACTATTTAAGTTTGAGTATAAAAGGCCAGCATCCCGGAGTCACCTCTTCACTGTTGACGTTGAGACTGGTGTTTTGCGCGTACTATTTAATGAAGCTGCCAGTTGAGGACTTGTGAGGCGTCTGTTTCTCAAAGTAGACACACTAATGTACTTGTCCTCTTGCTCAGTTGGGCACCGGGGCCTCCCACTCCTCTTTCTATTCTGGTTATAGACAGTTTGCTCTGTTCTGTGAATGGAGTAGTACACAGCGTTGAACGCGATCTTCCATTTCTTGGCAATTTCTCGCATGGAATAGCCTTAATTTCCCAGAACAAGAATAGACTGCCGAGTTTTAGAAGAAAGTTATTTGTTTCTGGCCATTTTGAGCCTGTAATCGAACCCACAAATGCTGATGCTCCAGATACTTAACTAGTCTAAAGAAGGCCAGTTTTATTGCTTCTTTTATCAAGTCAACCGTTTTCAGCTGTGCTAACATAATTGCAAAGCGTTTTCTAATGATAAATTAATTACCCTTTTAAAATGATCAACTTGGATTAGCTAACACAACGTGCCATTGGAACACAGGAGTGATGGTTGCTGATAATGGGCCTCCGTACGCCTATATAGATATTCCATAAATCAGCCGTTTCCAGCTACAATAGTCATTTACAACATMAACAATGTCTACACTGTGTTTCTGATCAATTTCATGTTATTTTAATGGCCCCAAAATTTGCTTTCCTTTCAAAAACAAGGACATTTCTAAGTGACCCCAAACTTTTGAACGGTAGTGTATATTCTGTTTTCTCTCCCTCGTGAGGAGAGAGGATAATGAGAGTTTACAGAAGTAACAAGTAATGGTAGACCTACTAGACAACAGAAAGACCAAGAAAGGTATCAGCTGAACATAACAGTATGCCAGTGGAAGGGAGGACAGTAGCAGGTGATCCAACTGTGGTTTGTGACTGTTATGATTTCCCATTGTAACCAATTCAGTTGCAGTAATTATTTTACAGATTCTTTTGCATTAATGTATGCTTATCCCAAGACTCTGTTTTCAATTGGAATGTATTTTGGTCATTTGAAGGGAGTCTCGGGTCACAGGGAGGATGTTGTTGGCTGGACCTGGGGGAGTTCGACAACTAAGACGTCATTCCTGTGGCCTAAAATGACCTGCTGTGTTGTTTCTCTGACATAATAATAAATCATAGAATATATGAGATGAATAAGTAACACAGTCATTTTTCTACAGTGCGTTTTCTACTGTCCTTTGCTTTTTACTCTCCTTTTCATTCATGCATTATACAWTATTTATGATCAGCATTTCTGCATTTTTATACACATTATTTACACATAATCATCTAATGGTAACAGTCAGTGATGGCTACATTAAAGAATATATTTTTCATATTTGCTTGTCTTTGTGTCGTGATCTTTAGAGTGACTGTAAAAAGGATGTTTGTGTGTGTCAGTCTTGAGCTCAGGTGAACATGTTCCCACGTTTATCCATGACTGGTTAACTGACTGAGTCAATCAACCAGTCAATCAGCCAGTCAGCCAGCCAGTCACTTCACAATAACAGCACTTACAGTTGACCAGGGCAGCTCTAGCAGGGCATACATTTGACCAACTGACTTGTTGGAAAGGTGGCATCCTTTGACGGTGCCACATTGAAAGTCACTGAGCTCTTCAGTAAAAGTAAAAATACKTAATCAGTCAGTCAGTCAGCCAGTCAGCCAGTCAACCAGCCAGCCAGTGAGCCAGCCAGTCAATCAGCCAGTCAGCCAGTCAGTCAATCAGTCTGCTCTGACTGACTGACTGACTGGCTGACTGGTTGACTGATTGACTGGCTGGCTGACTGGCTGATTGACTGGTTGATTGACTGGCTGGCTGACTGGCTAGCTGGCTGATTGGCTAACTGACTGACTAATTGACTGGCTGACTGATTGACTGACTGGCTGACTGGCTGATTGACTGGCTGGCTGACTGGCTGGCTGGTTGACTGGCTGACTGGCTGACTGATTGGCTGGCTGGCTGTGTCCAATATGTGACCTAGTAATGTGTGAATATCATCTCATCTGAAATATGCAATTATGGAGTAACATCCAGAAGCCTTCTCCCTCCCCTCCATATTAATCAGATTAAGCCCCATTCTGCGTAAACTCCCAATCCCAATTTACCGGTGGCATTTTCCTTTGTGGCGGAATCTGATGTTCTTTTATTCCCCTGGGATTACAAGGCCCCATCCTACAGACACAGCAGGGCATTTCCATGTGAAAGGACCCATGAGCACCAACATGTGACGTTTATCGGAGCATATCAAATTAGGTGTTAAATGAAAGTTAAGAGTCTATATTTMGGGGAAATTAAGGCATAGATACATTTTCTCATCTTAAAAATTACACATAAGTAAAGGCTTTAATTTCTGGATAAACAGATGGAAAAGAGGTCTTAGAAAATATCTATCAGAAAAAGTCTAAAAAGTATCAGAAATACACTATGTATACAAAAGTATGTGGACACCCCTTCAAATAGTGGATCCGGCTATTTCAGCCACATCCGTTGCTGACAGGTGTATACTATCGAGCACACAGACAAGCATTCTACATACATTAACATTGTCAGTAGAATGGCTTTACTGAAGAGCTCAGTGACTTTCAATGTGGCACAGTCAAAGGATGCCTCCTTTCCAAAAAGTCAGTTTGTCAAATTTATGCCCTGCTAGAGCTGCCCTGGTCAACTGTAAGTGCTGTTATTGTGAAGTGGAAATGTCTAGGAGCAACAACAGCTCAGCCATGAAGTGGTAGGCCACACTAGCTCACAAAATGGGACCGCCAAGTGCTAAAGCGCGTAGTGCGTAAAAATTGTCTGACTTCGGTTGCAACACTCACTACTGAGTTCCAAACTGTCTCTGGAAGCAACGTCAGCGCAATAACTGTTCGTCGGGAGCTTCATGAAAGGGGTTTCCATAGCCGAGGAGCTGCACACAAGCCTAAGATCARCATGCGCAATGCCAAGCTTCAGCTGGAGAGCTGTAAAGCTATTGAACTCTGGAGCAGTGGAAAGGCGTTCTCTGGAGTGATGAATRACGCTTCACCATCTGGCAGTCCGACGGACGATGCTGTGCCAATTTTCCGCCGCCCTATGGGACTCCCACTCACGACCGGATGTGATACAGCCTGGAATCGAACTAGGGACTGTAGTGGTTTGGGGATGTTTTTCATGGTTCGGGCTAGGCCCCTTAGTTCCAGTGAAGGGAAATCTTAATGCTACAGCATACAATGATTAAGTGATTAAAACGTGTAATTCCGTTACCAAATTGGTACCGGAATTACACAAAAATCGGTAATGGAATTATTGCAACTGAATTTGCTGCAATGGGAAATCATAACAGTCACCAACCACAGTTGTATCACCTACTACTGTCCTCTCTTCCACTGGCATACTGTTATGTTCAGCTGATAACTGTTTCTTTGTCTTTCTGTAGTCTGGTGGTTTAAAACTTCTTAGGGATTGTCCCCTTATTTTCAATTTTCGCCTAAAATGACATACCAAATCTAACTGCCTGTAGCTCAGGCCCTGAAGCAAGGATATGCATATCCTTGGTACCATTTGAATTGGAAACACTTAGAATTTTGTGGAAATATGAATTGAATCTAGGAGAATATAACACAATAGATCTGGTAAAAGAAAATACAAAGAAAAAAACAACACGTTTTTTTCTACCACCATCTTTGAAAAAGAAGAGAAAGGTCCCAGTCCTAGCCATCACTCTGGTTCCGATGGTGTCCTCAAGATGGCAGCAGTGTATGTGCAAAGTTTCAGATGGATAACTTGAAGTATGATCGAACTTCATGACATTTAGTGTGAAGTCACCCAGGTACATTTGGGCAAATCGTGAAGGAGAGATGTGCATTCATATTACATTTTTCTGCAAGAATATCGTCAAATCTCTATACTTGGACGTTGATTTAGCTTTTACAGTATTAGTAGCCATATTTTAAGTTCAACATTTGCAAAACAACCAGTTTTCATAACTTCATAACTCTGAATATTCTTATAATTTAATTACGACATATGCAGGGTTTACAACATATACGGATACTCCCATAAAGCCCAGCTCATTGGCTATCTAGCTAGCTTTGTTTGACTCCGATTGGTGCTTATTTGACAAAGTTAGTCATTCAAGTGAAGACCGCTCGCGTCATCAGCGTACCATGAAGGCGTCGCTCTCTGACCAAATATGGTGTCCTATAGGATATACTACATCCCTAATGATATAGTGAAGTCTGGTTACATTCTAGGATCTCTGAGGAATACATACGAACGTGATATGGCTGGTTGAAACAACGTTTAGGTTCAGATTTTCACAGATTCCTTTCTTTGCAAATTGAACGAGTGGAAATACAAAATCGATCGTGCATGCTATATGGACCTTTTTAGGATATGAAATAGGACTTTATCTAACAAAATGACCCTTCATGTTATCTCTGGGACCCTTTGGATGATAAATCAGAGCAAGATTTCAGAATGTAAGTACACATTTCACCTTCAGAGGTGAATTTATCAAACCTATTACGGTGAAAAAAGTGTTTGTTGTTATGAGCTCTCCTCAAACAATAGCATGGCATTTTTTTTCAGTAATAGCTACTGTAAATTGGACAATGCAGTTATATTAACAAGAATTTAAGCATCCAGCCAATGTAAGAAACTTATATGTACCAACATTTGTTGTTTCTCTAAAATCTGTGATCGCGACACAAGGCGCTGCATGATTTACAACTGTCCCGTTGACGGGACGCCGATCCCCAAGATTAACCAAGAGTGTTAAAACAGTTTGAGTCTGGACAACCACTCTCTCTCTCTCTCTCTCTCTCCTCCTCTCTCTCTCTCTCTCTCTCTCTCTCTCTCTGCCTCTCTCTCTCACTCTCCAGTTAATGTCACCCCTACCAGTTCTCACTGACACCTACCCATGAGCCCCGTCTCTTTACATTTATTGTAACCAGCATCCTCACCCACTGAGCGCCGACCGACACCAGACATCCATGGAAGTTGAAAAATAGTTGAAATTTGGTCAGTTCACCCTGGCCTTGATTTTAACGTCTACAGATGAACCGGACTGGACCAAATCTGAACCCATCATAGAGGTATGTTTCACACGTTTGGATAGACAAGTACAGTACAGTGAGTAGAGAACAGCAGAGTGCATTCCAACACAATACAGTACAATACAGTACAGTAAAGACAAGTAGAGTATAGCACAGTAGAGTAGAGTGCAGTATATTGTACTGTACTGTACTCTACTGAACTGAACTATACACTACTTTACTGTACTGTACTGAACTCTACTGTACTGTACTCTACTATGCAATGCTGTGATGTGATGTCCAAGCTTGTGAAACATGCAGAGAATGACATTCATATCAATAATTATGCATTCCTGTGTAGTACAGATCAGGTACCCATGCTGTATTTCCGTAACCGTAATCCACTTCACTTACTGTAGTTCAATAACCAAAATAGATTTTGTCAAAATCAAGGTGCAGTGTCATAGCTGACTCCCCATTCTTTCTGCAGACATCTTTGAACCTTCATTCTGAACAGATTTTAACAGAGTCTTTGGAAAACGTGGTTGTATAAAAACCTATGGGAGATTTTACTGCCATTCCGTTACCAAAGTTGGCATCTACACAGTTCTTCCACTAAACTTGATTTTGTAAAATTTCTGTGGAAATTGTTAAAAGTAGTCATTGTGCATAGAGTTTTATGGCTTGTTAAACTTTGAAAACAATGGTATTTGTTTGGCATACATTTTAATTAAAGTTTTTAAAAAACTGAGTCAAAGTGTAATACCTTTACCATGGAATTGCCCATTAGTGATTTCTGGTGTTGTTAGAGTTGGGATACAGGACGCCGAAGTTGATTGGTTATTTAGTTGTTGGGTTGTTTACTCCACTGAACCAAATCAACGTGAGGACATGAGGACAAAGCCATGGGTACAAGGTTGAGGGTCCTGATTGATATTGGATTATAATTTCCTCATGTTCGTAGACTATTTCTATTTATTCCAGTATATTCATTTTACCCACATTGTAGTCTATTTTGGTTGATCGTATAGATCTTTCTTTCTGAACAAATGACTGTTGAAAATGACATCACATTGGTATAAATTCTAATCCAGTGTGAAAGGTAATTTTAGATGCAAAAATGAAATGTAATTTTTTGTGTATGTCTGTATGGGTATATATGTGTGTGTGTGTGTAATAATCTAGCCAAGCTCATCAGTATGCATGTGGTGACCCTCCCTTGGTGTATCAGGGCTGAGGTGGGGTGGGATTCATCTCCTCTCTCTGATAGTCATTAACCAGGGCTTGCACATTACACCAAAGACATGATGATGACATAATCACCACGCACTCATCATCATCATGCTCACACACTGGTACTGCTGATCACGTGACCATCYGCGCAGAGACCAATGGAGAGTCCAGACTCAGGGACAGACCAATCTATGACAGGACAGGCTTTCGGAGACTCCTGTTTTGACTATTTTTTATTGCTAGAGTATACACTGCTTTTACAAATATTTATCCATTACCTGATTGTATTGTATGTTTTGATGATAATCTGATCTAAAGATTAGGATTATGGGTCAAAAACACGGCAAAGGTGGTCTTTGTTATTTTAAATAGAAACATCAAAACATCAAAATAAACAAGCTTGGAAATTGCATGGGGGAAAAAACTAAATAGATTTTTGAATACATATTATTTATACATTTACAGTGTTACAGTGTTTACAGTGTTACTGTCACGTTCTGACCATAGTTCTTGTGTGTTTTGCTTGTTTTAGTGTTGGTCAGGACGTGAGTTGGGTGGGCATTCTATGTTGTGTGTCTTGTTTGTCCGTTTCTATGTTTGGCCTAATATGGTTCTCAATCAGAGGCAGATGTTTTGTGTTGTCTCTGATTGGGAATCATATATAGGTGGCTTGTTTTGTGTTGGGGATTGTGGGTGGTTGTTTCCTGTCTCTGTGTTTTCTCTGCACCAGATAGGGCTMTATCGGTAAGCCACGTTTGTTATTTTGTAAGTGTTCACTGTTTAATCGTCATTATTAAAAACATGTTGAACACGAGCTACGCTGCGTCTTGGTCCGATCCCTGCTACACCTCCTCTTCAGACGAAGAGGAGGAAGGCTGCCGTTACAGTTACAAATTGACAGATGACAACTGCAAGCCAAATGTAGATAGATTAAAACTTCTTAAAATGCCGATGGCTAACCTATCGGTCTAATACATAATATTAGAACATCTTAAAAATGAATTTGCCTTAATGAAAAAGAGAAGCAAAGGAGACAAAAGCCAGACAAGCCTTGTGGGAGCAATATCTAAACATTAGAACACGCCCAGGTGCTCTGTTCACTGTAATAGATTATTTTACATCCATTACTAGATGTAATATGAGTGTTCTGTGTGTGTGTGTGTGTATGTGTGAGGTTTTTAACAGGCATGAATGGCGTACATGGTGGATGTGGATGTGTATCCAGCACCAGGCCAAGCGTAACCAGTGCGGCCCCGTG
This sequence comes from Salvelinus sp. IW2-2015, assembly GCF_002910315.2. Taxonomy (NCBI): domain Eukaryota; kingdom Metazoa; phylum Chordata; class Actinopteri; order Salmoniformes; family Salmonidae; genus Salvelinus; species Salvelinus sp. IW2-2015. The sequence goes on along the minus strand of NC_036854.1, from coordinate 30,506,326 downwards.
TCCTTGGCTCCTCCACAGTCTTCACCTCAGACTCCCTGCACAATGGATTTTATGGCTAATTTCCGGCAATTTATCCTGGCAGTTTCAGAAGAGATTCCTGCGGGAATAATGTGCATAATTTGCATAAATCACACTGATAGAGTGCATATCAGCGTGTAGCGGCCTGTCCGACGCCGAAGCGTTTACTTTGTAATCAAAACTGACTATTTTCCACCGGCGGACACACCAGGGCCGTGAAACGAGGCCCTGGGTTTAGGCACATAATTACAAGGCATAGCAGTAACAGTAATATAATAACAGTAGCATAACATAACAGTAAATAATAACAGTAGCGACGTAAAGTAATATAATAACAGACAGTAACAGTAATATAATAACAGTACAGTATAAATAACAGTAGCAGTAGCAGTAACAGTAAAGTATAATAACAGTACAGTAACAGTAACAGTAATATATAACATAGCAGTAACAGTAATATAATAACAGTAGACTAACAGTAATTATAATAACATAGCAGTAACCAGATAACAGTTAATATAATAACAGTAGCAGTAACAGTAACAGTAAGTACAGTAATAAATAACAGTAGCAGTAACAGTTACAGAATATAATAACAGTAATAACAGTAATATAATAACAGAAACAGTAACAGTTAAGTATAAAACAGTTAACAGTAACAGTTAATATAATAACAGTAGAAGTAACAGTAAATAATAATATAACAGTAGCAGTACAGTAACAGTAAAAAATAAACAGTAGCAGTAACATTAAAGTAAAGAGAACATTATAACTAATGTAAACAGTAGAGTAGAAGTAACAGTAATATAATAACAGTAGCAGTAAAAGTAAATAACAGTACCAGTAAGTATATATAACAGTAGCAGTAACAGTAACATAAGTAATAGTAGTAACAGTAACAGTAAATATAATAACTAGTAGCAAGTAACAGTAATAAATAAAGTAGCATAAGGAAGTATAATAACAGAAACAGTAACAGTAATATAGATAAAAACATAACAGAATAATACAGTAAAAGTAACAGTAATGATAATATAGTAACAGTAACATAATATAATACAAATACAGTACATGAATATAATAACAGTAAACACAACAGAATATAATAACATTAGCGAGTAACGAGTAACAGTAAGTAATAATATAATACGCAGTAGCAGTAACAGAACAGTAATATAATAACAGTAAGCAGTAACAGAATATAATAACAGTAACACTAACAGTAATATAATAACAGTAACAGTAACATAAATAATCAAAAGTAACAGTAAAGTAATATAATAACATACAGTAATATAATAAACTAGTAGCAGTAATATAATAACAGTAGTGGTAAACAGTAATATAAACAGTAGCAGTAACAGTAATATAATAAACAGTAGCAGTAACAGTAATATAATAAACAGTAGCAGTAGCAGTAACAGTAATATATATAACAGTAGCAGTAAACAGTAACAGTAAATATAATACAGTAGCAGTAACAGTATATGAATAACAGTAGCAGTAATAATAACAGTAGCAGTAACAGTAACATAATGATAAACAGTAGAGTAACAAGTAACAGTAATATAATAACAGTAACAGTAACAGTACATATATATCATAACAGTAGCATAACAGAATATAATAACAGTACAGCTAAACAGTACATATAATAACAGTAGCAGTACAGAATATATAACAAGTAGCAAACAGTAATTATAAAAACATAACAGTAAACAATAATATAATAACAGTAAAAGTAAAGTAATATAATAATAGTAACAGTACAGTAATATAATAACAGAAACAGTAACAGTAATATAATAACAAAACAGTAACAGTAAATATAATAACAGTAAGCAGTAACAGTAACAGTAATATAATAACAGTAGCAGTAACAGTAACAGTAATATAATAACAGTAACAGTAACAGAAATATAATAACAGAGAATAACAAATATAATAACAGTAACAGTAAACAAAATAATATATAACGTAGAAGTAACAGTAACAATAAAGTAAACTAACAGTAATATAATAACAGTAGCAGTAACAGTAACAGTAATATAATAACATAGAGTAACAGTAATATAATAACAGTAGCAGTAACAGGTAATATAATAACAGTAGCAGTAGCAGTAACAGTAATATATAAACAGTAGCAGTACAGTACAGTAATATAATAACAGTAGCAGTAACAGTAATGATAAAACAGTAGCAGTAACAGTATAATAACAGTAGCATAATATAATAACAGTACAGTAACAGTAATAATAACAAGTACAGTAACAAGTAAAGAATAAAAAAGACAGTAACAGAATATACATACAGTCAGCATAACAGTAATTAATAACAGTAACAGTAACATAACAGTAATATAATACAGTACATAACAGTAAAGTAAATTAAAACAGTAATAACCATAATATAATAACAGTAGCAATAACAGTTAATATAAGAAACAGTAGCAGTAAATAATATAACAGTAGCAGTAACAGTATATATACAGTAGCAGTAACAGTAACAACAAGTAATATAAAAACAGTACCAGTAACAGTAATATAATAAGCAGTAGAGTAACAGTACATAATAACAGTAACAGTAACAGTACAGAATATAATAACAGTAGCAGTAGTAATATTAATAAAGACAGTAACGTAATATAATAACAGTAGCAGTAACAGTAATCATAATAACAGTAAGTATACAGTAGCAGTAACAGTAATATAATAAACAGTAGCAGTAACAGTAGTAGCAGTATATATAATAACAGTAAGCAGTAACAGTAATATAATAACAGTACAGTAACAGTAATAGTAATAACAGTAGCAGTAATATAATAACATAGCGTAGCAGTAACAGTAATATAATAACAGTAGCAGTACAGTAACAGTAATATAATAACATACCAGTAACAGTAATATAATAACAGTACACTAAACAGTACAGTAAGTAACAGTAACAGTAACAGTAACATAATATAATAACCAGTAGCACTATAACAGTAAACATAATAACAATAAACAGTAAACAGTAATATTAATAACAAGTAACAGTAACAGTAATATAATTAACAGTAAAAGTAACAGTAATATAATAGATAGTAAGCAGTAGCAGTGACAGTTAACAAGTAATAAACATAACAGTAGCAGTAACAGTTAAAGTAACAGATATAACTATAACAGTAATGGTAACATAGCAGTGAAGTAACAGTAATATAATAACAGTAGCAGTAAAATAACAGTACCAGTAACATTAATAACAGTAGCAGTAACAGTAATATAATGACAGTAGAAGTACAGTAATATAACAGTAGCAGTACAGTAATAAAACAGTAGCACTAAAGAGTAATATAATAACAGAAACAGTAACAGTAATATAATAAACAGTAACAGTAAACAGTAATATAATAAAGAGTAAACAGTAACAGTAATATATAATAGTAACAGTAACAGTAATATAAATAACAGAACAGTAACAGTAATATAATAACAGTAACGAACGTAATATAATAACAGAGACAGAACAGTAACAGTAATATAATAAACATAAACAGTAACAGTAATATAATAAACAGTAACGCAGTAACAGTAATATAATAACAGTAGCATAACAGTAATATAATAACAGAAACAGTAACAGTAATATAATAACAGTAACAGTAACAGTATATAATAACAGAAACAGTAACAGTAATATAATAACATAACAGTAACAGTAAAAATAATAACAGTAACAGTAAACAATAATATAATAACAGTAGAAGTAACAGTAACAGTAATATAATAACAGTAACAGAACAGTAATATAATAACAGTAACAGTAACAATAATATAATAACAGTAGAAGTAACAGTAACATGAATATATAAATTAAACAGTAATATAATAACAGTAGCAGTAATATAATAACAGTAGAAGTAACAGTAACAGTAATATAATAACATTAACAGTAATATAATAACAGTAACAGTAATATAATAACAGTAACAGTAATATATAATAACAGTAACAGTAATATAATAACATTAACAGGTAATATAATAACAGTAACAGTAACAGTAATAAATAACAGTACAGTAACAGTAAGTAATATAATAACAGTAGCAGTAAACATTACCAGTAATAAATAACAGAGCAGTAACAGTAATATAATAACAGTAGCAGTAACAGTAATATAATAACAGTAGCAGTGACAGTAGCAGTAATATAATAACAGTAGACAGTACACTAACAGTAATAAATAACAGTAGCAGTAACCGTAAATAATAACACTAACAGTAATATAATAACAGTAGCAGTAAATAATAACAGTAGCAGTAGCAGTAATATAATAACAGTACAGTAGCAGTAAATAATAACAGTAGCAGAACAGTAATATAATAACAGTAGCAGTAGCAGTATATAATAACAGTAGAAGTATAGAATAACAGTACATAGCAGTAATAATAAAACAGTAATAGTAACAGAATATAATAACAGAGCAGTAACAGTAAATATAATAACAGTAGCAGTAACAGTAATATAATAACAGTAGCAGTAGCAGTAACCAGTAATATAATAACAGTAGCAGTAACAGTAACAGTAATATAATAACAGTAGCAGTAACAGTAATATAATAAACAGTAGCAGTAATATGAATAACAGTAGAGTACAGTAACAGTAATATAATAACATAGCAGTAACATAAAAAGTAATATACATACAGTACCAGTAACAGTAATATAATAATAACAGTAGCATAACAGTAATATAATAACAGTAACAGTAACAGTAACAGTAATATAATAACAGTAGCATACAGTAATATAATAACAGTAGCCACTAACATAATATAATAACAGTAACAGTAACAATAATATGAATACAGAAAAGTAACAGTAATATAATATAAGTAACAGTAACAGTAATATAATAACAGAAACAGTAACAGTAATATAATAACAGAAACAAGTAACAGTAATATAAAGTACAGTAGCAGTAACAGTAACAGTAATATAATAACAGTAGCAGTAAACAGTAACAGTAATATATAAACAGTAACAAGAACAGTAAATATAATAACAGTAACATAACAGTAATATAATAAACAGTAACAGTAACAATAATATAATAACAGTAGACAGTAACAGTAACAGTAATATAATAACATTAACAGTAATATAATAACAGTAGCAGTAAATATAATACATAGGGTAACAGAATATAACAGTAAGTAACAGTAATATAATAACAGTAGCGTAACAGTAATAGAATAACAGTAAGCAGTAGCAGTAACAGTAATTATAATAACAGTAGCAGTAACAGTAACAGTAATAATAATAACAGTAAGCAGTAACAAGTAATATAATAACAGTAGCAGTAACAGTAATATAATAACAGTAGCAGTAACTATAATACAGTAGCAGTAACCAGTAATAAATACAGGAGCAGTAACAGTAACAGTAATATAAAAACAGTACCAGTAACAGTAATATTAATAACAGTAGCAACTAACAGTAATATAATAACAGTAACAGTAACAGTAACAGTAATATAATAAAGTAGCAGTAACAGTAATAATAACAGTAGCAGTAACAGTAATATATAATAACAGTAGCAGTAGCAGTAACAGTAAATAATAACATAGAGAAGTACAGTAATATAATAGCAGTAGCAGTAACAGTAATATAAAACAGTAGATAACAGTAAATATAAAACGAGTACAAGAATATAATAACAGTAGCAGTAGCAGAACAGTTAATATAAATAACAGTAGCAGTAAACAGTAACAGTAATATAATAACATTACCATAACAGTAATATAATAACAGTAGCACTAACATAATATAATAACAGTAACAGTAACAGTAACAGTAATATAATAACAGTAGCACTAACAGTAATATAAATAACATAAACAGTAACAGTAAATATAATAACAGTAACAGTAACAGTAATATAATAACAGTAAAAAGTACAGTAATATATAATAGTAACAGTAGCAGTGCAGTAACAGTAATAAATAACAGTAAGCAGTAACAGTAAAGTAAACAAAGATAACATAACAGTAATGTAACATAGCAGTAGAATAACAGTAATATAATAAACAGTAGCAGTAAAATAACTAGTACCAGTAATATGAATAACAGTAGCAGTAACAGTAATATAATGACAGTAGAAGTAACAGTAATATAATAACAGTAGCAGTAACAGTAATATAATAACAGTAGCACTAAAGGTAATATAATAACAGAAACAGTAACAGTTAATATAATAACAGTAACAGTAAACAGTAATATAATAAGAGTAAAAGTAACAGTAATATAATAATAGTAACAGTAACAGTAATATAATAACAGAAACAGTAACAGTAATATAATAACAGAAACAGTAACAGTAATATAATAACAGTAGCAGAACAGTAACAGTAATATTAATAACAGTAACGAACATAATTAAAACAGAACAGTAACCAGTAAGTATAATAACAGTATACAGTAACAGTAATATAATAACAGGAAACAGTAACAGTTAATATAATAACAGTAACAGTAAACAGTAATATAATACAGAACCAGTAACAGTATAATAACAGTAACAGTAACAGTAACAGTAAAATAAATAACAGTAACAGTAAACAATAATATTAATAACAAGAGAAGTAAACATAACAGTAATATAATAACATAACAGTAACAGTAATATAAATAACAGTAACAGTAACAATAATATAATAACAGTAGAGTAAACAGTAAACAGTAATATAATAACATAACAGTAATATAATAACAGTAGCAGTAATTATAATAACAGTAGAAGTAACAGTAACAGTAAATAATAACATAACAGTAATATAAACGAGTAACAGTAAAGTATAATAACAGTAACAGTAATATAATAACAGTAACAGTAACTTATAATAACATAACGGTAATATAATAACAGTAACAGTAACAGTAATATAATAACAGTACAGTAACAGTAAACAGTAATATAAACAGTAGCAGTAAACATTACCAGTAATATAATAACAGTAAGCAGTAACAGTAATATAATAACAGTAGCAGTCAACAGTAATATAATAACAGTAGCAGTAACAGTAGCAGTAATTAATAACAGTAGCAGTAACACTAACAGTAATATAACTAACAGTACAGTACCTAATAAATAATAACACTAACAGAATATAATAACAGTACGTAATATAATAACAGTAGCAGTACAGTAATATAATAACAGTAGCATAGCAGTATATAAAACAGTAGCAGTAACAGTAATATATATGAACAGTAGCAAGTCAGTAGCAGTCCAAATAATAACAGTAGCAGTAAATTAATAACACTGTAGCAGTAGCAGTACATAATAACAGTAGCAGGTACAGTAATATAATAACAGTACAGTAGCAGAATATAATAACAGTAGCAGTAGCA
>NC_036854.1:30489492-30498890 GCF_002910315.2 Salvelinus sp. IW2-2015 | reverse complement strand
ATAAATTGAAACACACACATACACACACACACACACACACACACACACACACACACACCACACACACACACACACACACACACACACACACACCACACACACACACACACACACACACACACACACACACACACACACACACACACACACCATCACACACACACCTCACAGACACGCATCTCTACTGCTCCTCTCTGTATCTCTGTTGCTCTTTCCAGTCCCCTGCTGATGTCTTTGGCTGTTCCCCATCTTGATTCTGCTGTGTCTGCATCAGCTATGTGATCTGCTACGATATGGACTACACGGTGGTTTAACAGGCTGAGATCTATGACAGAGCAGTAGCATTGCAGTAGCAGTAAAACAGTAGAAGTAGCAAAACAGTAATTTCATAACAATAACAACCAGTAATATAATAACAGTAAGAACTAACAGTAATATAATAACAGAAACAGTAACAGTTAATATAATAACAGTAACAGTACCAGTAATATAATAACAGTAAACTAACAGTAAATATAAAACATACGTTAACAGAATATAAAACAGAAAACAGTAACAGTAATATAATAACAGTAGCAGTAACAGTAATATAATAACAGTAGCATAATTATTAATAACATAAACGAGTAGCAGTAACAGTAAAATAAAAACAGTAACAGTAATATAATAAACAGTATAGCAGTAACAGTAATATAAATAACAGTAGCGGTAACAGTAATATAATAAACAAAACAGTAACAGTAATATAATAACAGTAAGCAGTAACAGTAATATAATAACAGTAGCTAATAACAAGTAAATAAATAACAGTAGCGTAACAGTAATATAATAATAGAAAACAAGTAACAGTAATATAATAAACAGTAGAAGATAACAGTAAATAATAACAGTAGCAGTAACAGTAAATAATAACAGTAGCCAGTAAACAGTAATATAATAACAGTAGCGTAGTAACAGTAATATAATAACAGTAGTCAGTAATATAATAACTGGTTATCTGAGAATAGCATGAGTAACGATATAATCTTGAGATAGACTAGTTCAGCTATTAACGAGTAATATGAGAATAACGCATCAGGTAGAGCTTTAGATGAACCAGTAAGCAGCTAAAAAAGACAGTAGAAGTTAAAATAATAGGATAACGATATCAGCGAGGTAAGAGTAAGTATAATAACAGTTAGCGAGTAATTTATAGCATATTGTATCATACCGTAGTATGAAGCGCCACTAAACAGTACGAGTACAGTAAACATAATAAACTGGCATCGAGACAGTAATAAAATAACATTTAGCGAGGAACGAGTGAACAGTTAATATAATAACGCCTAAAGCTAGCTAAACGATAGTTCAATAACAATAACTAAGTAGCTCATGAGTTGGTAATATTCAGAGAATAGACCAGTAAAACAAGAGTAACAGTAAAATGCTATTGGAGATCAAGACGGCAGCTGAAAGATATAGATGAGAAGCTATCTTAGACAAGACAATCAGTTGACACAAGCTGAATGAATAATTAACGCAAGGTAAGCTTAGTAGCTACATATAAGCAAAGGTGGGATTTTTAAAGAGAGTAACCGCAGAAGCTTCTGTAAAAAAATGAATGTAATTATCGGAGTCTAGACCAGACCTTGATAGATAGTATTAATAAGCTAGTAGCCAAAGCAGTCACGAGTAACTTCATGAATTGAGACAGTAGAAGAGGAGCTAGGTAACAGTATGCCCCGCCCCTCCTTTTTGGCAGCTGAGAGTTTTAATCAATAGGTGGTAACAGAGACAGTAATATAATAACAGTAGCAGTAGCAGTAATATAATAACAGTAGCAGTAACAGTAACAGTAATATAATAACAGCAGCAACAGTAACAGCAGCTGTAAAGTAACAGTAACAGCAGCTGTAAAGTAACAGTAACAGTAGCAGTAGCAGTAACAGTAATATTAGCAGTAGCAGTAGCATCAGCAGTAGCAGCAGCATAATGAGTTGAGCAGTAACAGCAACAGTAATATAATAATAGAATATAATAACAGCTCCCCCCCCCTCCACGCAGCTACTTGCCCGAGCCTCCCCAGCTTCTCCTTCACCCAAATCCAGATTGCAGATGTTTTGAAAGAGCTGCAAAACCTGGACCCGTACAAATCAGCTGGGCTAGGCAATCTGGACCTTCTATTTCTAAAACTATCCGCTGTCATTGTTGCAACCCCTATTACRAGTCTGTTCAACCTCTCTTTCGTATCATCCGAGATCCCTAAAGATTGGAAAGCTGCCGCGGTCATCCCCCTCTTCAAAGGGGGTGACACTCTAGACCCAAACTGTTATAGACCTATATCCATCCTGCCCTGCCTCTCTAAAGTCTTCGAAAGCCAAGTTAATAAACAGATCATTGTCCATTTCGAATCCCACCTTACCTTCCCCGCTGTGCAATCCGGTTTCCGAGCAAGTCACGGGTGCACCTCAGCCATGCTCAAGGTACTAAAACGATATCATAACCGCCATCGATAAAAGACAGTATTGTGTAGCCGTCTTCATCAACCTGGCCAAGGCTTTCGACTCTGTCAATCACCGCATTCTTATCGGCAGACTCAATATCCTCGGTTTCTCAAATGACTGCCTCGCCTGGTTCACCAACTACTTCGCATACAGAGTTCAGTGTGTCAAATCAGAGGGCCTGTTGTCCGGACCTCTGGCAGTCTCTATGGGGGTACCACAGGGTTCAATTCTCGGGCCGACTCTTTTCTCTGTATATATCAATGATGTCGCTCTTGCTGCGGGTGATTCCCTGATCCACCTCTACGCAGACGACACCATTCTGTATACATCTGGCCCTTCTTTGGACACTGTGTTATCTAACCTCCAAACGAGCTTCAATGCCATACAACACTCCTTCCGTGGCCTCCAACTGCTCTTAAACGCTAGTAAAACCAAATGCATGCTGTTCAACCATTCGCTGCCCGCACCCACCTGCCCGACTAGCATCATTACCCTGACGGTTCTGACCTAGAATATATGGACAACTACAAATACTCATATTAAACATCTCCAATCCAAAATCAAATCTAGAATCGGCTTTCTATTTCGCAACAAAGCCTCCTTCACTCACGCCGCCTAACTTACCCTAGTAAAACTTACCTGGAGCCAGTCCCACTGGCTCCAGGTCATCTATAAGTCTATGCTAGGTAAAGCTCCGCCTTATCTCAGCTCACTGGTCATGATAACAACACCCACCCGTAGCATGCGCTCCAGCAGGTATATCTCACTGGTCATCCCCAAAGCCAACACCTCCTTTGGCCGCCTTTCCTTCCAGTTCTCTGCTGCCAATGACTGGAACGAWTTGCAAAAATTGCTGAAGCTGGAGACTTATATTTCCCTCACTAACTTTAAACATCAACTATCTGAGCAGCTAACCGATCGCTGCAGCTGTACATAGCCCATCTGTAAATAGCCCATCCAATCTACCTACCTCATCCCCATATTGTTTGTATTTACTTTTCTGCTCTTTTGCACTCCAGTATCCCTACTTGCACATCATCATCTCATTTATCACTCCAGTGTTAATCTGCTAAATTGTAAATACTTCGCTACTATGGCCTATTTATTGCCTTACCTCCTCACGCCATTTGCACACACTGTATATAGACTTTCTTTTTTCTATTGTGTTATTGACTGTATACGCTTGTTKATTCCATGTGTAACTCTGTGTTGTTGTTTCTGTCGCGCTGCTTTGCTTTATCTTGGCCAGGTCGCAGTTGTAAATGAGAAKTTGTTCTCAACTAGCTTACCTGGTTAAATAAAAGTTAAATAAAATAATAAAAAAATTATAAGAGTAATATAACAACACTAACAGTAATATAATAACAGTAGCAGTGACAGTAGCCGTAACAGTAGCAGTAACAGTAATATAATAACAGTAACAGTAACAATAATATAATAACAGTAGCAGTAACAGTAATATAATAACAGTAGCAGTAACAGTAATATAATAACAGTAACATAATTGATAACAGTAATATAATAACAGTAACACTAACAGTAGCAGTAACAGTAACAGTAAAAGTAACAGTAATATAGTAACAGTAGCAGTAAGAGTAACAGTAATATATTTACAGTAACAGTAACAGTAATAGAATAACAATAACAGTAATGATAACTGTAGCAGTATCAGTAACTGTAACAATAGTAGTAGCAGTAACATCAGCAGTAACATCAACATTGGCATTAGCAGTAGCAGTAGTAGTAGCAGGAACAGTAACAGCAGCAGTAATAGTAACAGTGGTAGAATAACAGTAACTGTAGCAGTAACAGCAGCCGTAGCTGTAACAGAATAAAAGTAACATTAGCAGTAACAGTGTAACAGAAGCAGTAACACTAAAAGTAACAGTATCATCAACATTAGAAATAGCCATAGCAGTAACATAATAACTGTGATTGTTCCAGTAGCAATACCAGCAGCAGCTGGAGTAACAGTGTAGCAGTAGCAGTAACAGTAGCAGTAGCATTAACAGTGTAACAGTAGAAGAGCAGTCACAGTATAACAGTGGAATTAGCAGTAACAGTAACTGTAGCAGTAGCAGTAACAGTAGCAGTAGCACGAGCAGGAACACTAGCAGTAACAGTGTAACAGTAAAAGTGTAACAGTAGCAGTAAGAGTAGCAGGGCAACATTAACAACAGCCGAAGCAGTAGCAATAGCAGTAACAGTGTAACAGTAGCAGTAGAAGTAACAGTAACAGTGTAACAGTAGCAGTAGAAGTAACAGTAGCAGTAACAGTAAAGGTAGGCGTAACACTAGCAGTAACAGTAGCACTAACAGTGTAACAGTAGCAGTAACAGTGATGGTAACAGTAGCATTAGCAGGTTAACAGTAACAATGTAACAGTAACATGAGTAGTAACAGTGTAAAAGTAGCAGTAGCAGTAGCAGTGTAACAGTAACAGTGTTACAGTAACAGTACCGATAACAGAAACAGTAACAGTAGCATAAATAGTAGCAGTAACAATAGCAGTAACAGCAGCAGCAGTAGTATTAGTAGAAGTAGCAGAAACAGTGACATTAAGAGGAGCAGAAACAATAACATTAGCAGTAGCAGTAGCAGTAGCAGTAACAGTAACAGTACAAGTAACAGTAGCAGTATCAGTAGCATTAMCAGTAGCAGTAGCAGAAAAAAACAGTAGCAGTATCAGTAGCATTATCAGTAGCAGTAACATAGCACGTAACTACGTCAACAGTAACAGTAAACAGTAACTGTAAACGCTAGCACTGTAAAGGAAGGTAGCCCCCCGTGTGACATGTACAGGTAGCAGTAGCAGTAACAGTCAACAGTAGCCAGTCGTAACCGCTGTAACCCGTAAACCAGCTCAGCAGTCAACCAGCTATCAACTTCACCAGCTCTCCAGTAGCAAGTAGCCGTAAAACATTACGCAGTACGTTAGCCAGTAAACTAGCAGTAAACCATTCAGCCAGCGGTAGCAGCTGTAACCAAGCACGCAAACAGTACAACGTAACACTAGCAGTAGTAGTGAAACAGTAAGCAGTGTAAGCAGAGCAATAGCAGTAACAGTAGCAGTGAGTAGTGGAAACAGTAAGCAGTGTCAACAGCGCAATAGCAGTAACCAGTCAGCAGTAGTAGTGCTAACACAGCAGTAGAGTTACGATAGCGTAGCAACTGTGCATGTGAAAGCATGCAAACAGCAGTAAACGACTAGCAGTAGTAGTGAGAACAGTAGAGTGTAGACAGCAGCAATAGCAGTAACGCAGTACGCAGTAGCTAGTGAAACGCTTGAGCCGTGTAACAGCAGCAATAGCCAGTAACAGCTAGTCAGTAGTAGTGCTAACCACAGCTAGTAGTACCAGCGACAGTGTAAATAGTCAGTAAAAGTGTGAACAGTAGCAGTAGAGTAGCATTGTACTAAGTGTAGTTAAGCAGTCAATAGCAGAACACTGCTAGCAGTGTAAGCAACATCAGCAGTAGTTAGCTGTAACAGCACAGCAATAGACCGTACCAGTCACGCCAGTGTACCACGCAGCAATCACCGCAGTGGACAACAGTCCAGCACGTCAGTAGTTGATACACTAGCAGTCAGTCAGCTGTATCACGCCAGCAGATAGCAGTAACAGTCGAGCCAGTGTTCAAACCGCACGCAATAGCCAGCTAACGCTAGCAGTAGTAGTCCGTACAGCACTCACGCAAGTAGTAGTGTCAACACACTAAGCACGTAACAGTGATAACCAGTCAGCAGCTCAGTAGTGGGTATGGCAGTACGCAGCAGCAGCAACCACTAGCAGTAGCACGATGTAAGGAATCACTGCAGCCAGTCAACAGATTGTAACAGCCTAGCGCTAGCACGGTGAACACTAAGCAGTAGCAGTCGTCCACACGCTACGCAGTAGCCACGTGCTAAACAGCAGCAATAGCAGTAACAGTAGCGAGTACTAGTGTACGCAGTACGCACGTGTAACAGCAGCCATAGCAGTAACACTAGCAGTAGTAGTGTAACCACTAGCAGTAGTAGTGTAACACTAGCAGGAGTCGTCCACGTAGACGGTACATCGCGTAACAGTGTACAGTCGTACAGTGTAACAGCAGCAATAGCCAGCTAACATGAGCATTAGAGTCAGTACAGTGTACACTGCAGTAGTAGCTGTAAACAGCACAGTAGTCACGTGTACATGGTCACAGCTAGTAGTGTATACACCAGCAGTAGTATGCTGTAACACTAGCAGAGAGCAGCTGCTAACGCTAGATCAGTGCTAACACGTAGCACGCTAAACGTTTACAGTAGCTAGCTGTACAAGCTGTAAACTAGCAGTTCACTGATAAACAGTACGCAGTAGCTAGCTGCGTACAGTCTAGCCGGCAGCAGCAACACCAGCAGTTAGCCATGTGTAACACTCAGCAGTAACAGTGTACACAGTAGCCATAGGCAGTCACCACAGCCAGTAGCATCGTGTTTACCAGTAGCCGCAGCAGTCAAGCATAACAGTCGCTGTCTGTGGACTGCGGATCCTCTCTGTCTGGTTGAGGAGGAGAGGCTGTGGTCAGCCGTCCTCGAGCCTCTGGCTGTGAGCTAATGTGACAAACAGTAGGGCTCTACATATTCTACTGGACTGGCTTCGTTACTATAATCACACAGTCAAATTGCCTTTGTTGGAGAGGAAGTAAGAAAAGAGACAGAACAAAAAGACAAACAGGGACAAGCACTGTACCACAACAATTTCTCATTGGCCCTCTACTGTTGGCCCTCTAGATCGCAGACCCTATCTCAGATGACAATCACAGAGTAGTGTGTCTGTTTGTGACAGTGGTCTGCTGTGTGGATGTTAATCACAGTAATGCAGGCAGGAGAAGCGGCGGTTCACTGATGGAGCGCTAAATGACATGCCTGCCCTCACCCACCATAACCAGCCCATGTGTTCACCCACCATAACCAGCCCATCTGATGGGGTTCACCCACTGAAAACAGCTCCTGTCTGGGGAGCGGAGATGGGGGAGAGGAGGTGAGAGTATGGGGGTGAAAAGGTTCAGGCTGGTGCTGAGGAGCTATCCAGACAAGAATTACTGGATGACTGTGGTCACATTAGGATTCAGTCAAAGCAGATTAATTTCGACTGATAGCAATGCTGCCCACCTAAATGCAGATTTTCTTAATAGGAGTGAAATTGTGTCTCTGATGAGGCAAAGAGCTGAGGTTTACTATATGTGGCGCTTCAGTGTGTGTGCCTGCGTGTGTGAGTGCGTGAGTGTGTGCAAGCATGCGTGCATGTGTGTGAGAGATGTGACATGAGTGTGTGTGGCATGGGAGGTCCTCCAGTAGTTACCCAGAGACAGAGTGAATTACCCATAGCAGAGGAGACAGCATCTGTTTGTGTGCTTGTGCCGAGCAAACAAGGCAATTTAGAACACACCAAGGAGCAGCTAATAAACACAACCTTATTCCCCCTGTCTCACACGCCTGGGTCTGAATATTCAACCACCAACACAGGGGAAGATGCTCTGCCTGTGTGTATGGGGGTGGGGACTGACTGAGTGAGTATTTGTGTGTGTGTGTGTGTGTGTTTGTGTGTGTGTGCATATGTATGTAAATCATTCATCATCACACGCTGAGAGGCGTGCCAGAGATCCCTGGGTAGAGCAAGTGTGCGGCCAGTCACACACTGTCTTTGTCGGTAACACCATGGCAACACCGACATGAAGACCCATGGTTCTAGGTGTTCAACTGAGGGACACAATGTAATGGAAGATATTCAGGTGGCTATGAACTGTATACTACATTTTTGATTTGTGAAAACAGAATTTCTGATACTGGTCACAATAAAACCCTAAAGATCWGGATCCCTACACGCCTCAGAGCAGTTAGACTAAATGTGTCCAAAAGAGACCTGCAGCGTGGCTCGCCAGTTGCCACCGCCACCAGATCTGTGACATGCAACCAAAGTGACACTCAATAAGGGTATGAGCTGTTCTGGGCACAAAATGACTGCTGTGCACCAAGGTTAGCAGAGGCCTTAACTTCATATCACAACCCAATACAGACCAGGCCACTATATTGGTCAGTTCTCATGTACTTCCACGTCAGGGCAATGGCAGAGGCACTTGGAAGATTATTGGATCGATCATCACTGATAGCTGGAGAGCGCTCTCACCTGGTTACAGGATCTATATCTAATCTAGATATGGCACTAAGACCACACCCAACTAGCTATATAGGGCAATAAGCCCAAAACAAAATGCTCACCAAGAGGCACTGCTCCTAGTGGCGGTGATTTTAATGAAGGAAAACAGCAATCCATTTTACCTCATTTCTGCCAGCATGTCACCTGTGCAACTAGAGGGGGAACACCTCTAGATCACCTTTACACCACACACAGAGATGCATACTTAGCTCTCCCTCGTCCTCCATTTGGCAAATCTGACCATAACTCTATCCTCCTGGTTCCTGAAAAAAGAGGAGATATCACTGTATAGCCATTGTTATTTTCTACTCCCTATACACTGTATAGCCATGTTATTGTCTACTCCCTATCACTGTATAGCCATGTTATTTTCTACTCCCTATACACTGTATAGCCATGTTATTTCTACTCCCTATACACTGTATAGCCATGTTATTTTCTACTCCCTATACACTGTATAGACATGTTATTTTATACTCCCTATACACTGTATAGCCATGTTTTTTTCAACTATCTATATATAGCCATGTTATTTTATACTCCTCTATATATAGCCATGTTATTTTATACTCCTTATATACAATATACCCATGTTATTTCTACTCCCTATACACTGTATAGCCATGTTATTTCTACTCCCTATACAACTGTATGCCATGTTATTTTATACTCCCTATACACTGTATAGCCATGTTATTTTACACCCTGTATACTATATAGGCCATGTTTTGTTCAA
>NC_036854.1:30466290-30489467 GCF_002910315.2 Salvelinus sp. IW2-2015 | reverse complement strand
ACTCTTATCCCTCCTGTCTGTTTACAAGATAGATAGTCGGTCCGATGAAGCACGATGCTAAGGTGACGCGTTTCAATAGGGGAGTGGTCCGACTGAAGGTACAGGACCTTTTTCAATAAGGGAGTGGTCCGATGAAGTACCAGAACTGTCTTTCAATAGGGGAGTGGTCCGATGAAGGTACAGGACTGTTTTCAGTAGGAGAGTGTCCGGATGAAGTAACAGGATTTTTCATAGGGAGTGGTCCGAGAAGGACAGGACTTTTTCAATAGGGGAATGGTCCGATGAAGGTACAGGACTGTTTTCAATAGGGAGTGGTCCGATGAAGGTACAGGACTGTTTTTCAAATAGGGGAGTGGTCCGATGAAGGTACAGACTGTTTTCAATAGGGGAGTGAGTTTCCGGATGAAGGACAGACTGTTTTCAATAGGGAGATGGTGTCCGATGAAGGGTACAGGACTGTTTTCAATAGGGGAGTGGTCCGGATGAAAGTACAGGACTGTTCTTGCAATAGGGAGTGGTCCGATGAAGGTACAGGGACTGTTTTCAATAGGGATGCGGTCGATGAGTACAGGGACTGTTTTCAATAGGAGTGGTCCGATGAAGGTACAGGGATGTTTCATAGGGATGGTCCGATGAAGGTACAGACTGTTTTCAATAGGGGAGTGGTCCGATGAAGGTACAGGACTGTTTTCAATAAGGGAGTGGTCCGATGAAGTACAGGACTGTTTTCAATAGGGGAGTGGTCCGATGAAGGTACAGGACTGTTTCAATAGGGGAGTGGTCGATGAAGGTACAGGACTGTTTTCAATAGGGAGTGCGTCCGATGAAGTACAAGGACTGTTTCAATAGGGGATGGGTCCGATGAAGGACAGGACTGTTTTCAATAGGGGAGTGGTCCGATGAGATACAGGACTGTTTTCAATAGGGAGTGGTCCGATTTTGAAAGGTACAGGACTGTTTTCAATAGGGGGAGTGGTCCGATGAAGGTACAGGACTGTTTTCAATAGGGAGTGTCGCGATGAAGGTACAGGACTTTTTCAATAGGGGAGTGGTCGATGAAGGTACAGGACTGTTTTCAATAGGGAGTGATCCGATGAAGACGGACTTTCATAGGGGATGGTCCGATGAAGGTACAGGACTGTTTTCAATAGGGAGTGGTCCGATGAAGGTACAGGACTGTTTTCAATAGGGGAGTGGTCCGATGAAGGTACAGGACTGTTTTCAATAGGGAGTGGTCCGATGAAGGTACAGGACTGTTTTCAATAGGGGAGTGGTCCGATGAAGGTACAGGACTGTTTTCAATAGGGGAGTGGTTTCCGATGAAGGTACAGGACTGTTTTCAATAGAGTGGTGGTCCGATGAAGGTACAGGACTGTTTTCAATAGGGGAGTGGTCCGATGGATACAGGACTGTTTCAATAGGGGAGTGGTCCGATGAAGGTACAGGACTGTTTTCAATAGGGAGTGGTCCGATGAGTACAGGACTGTTTTCCAATAGGGGAGTGTCCGATGAAAGTACAGGACTGTTTTCAATAGGGGAGTGTGTCCGATGAAGGACAGGACTGTTTTCAATAGGGGAGTGGTCCGATGAAGGAGAAAGGACTGTTTTCAATAGGGAGTGGTCCGATGAAGGTACAGGACTGTTTTCAATAGGGAGTGGTCCGATAAGGTACAGGACTGTTTTGCTAGCCCAGGACTGGAATATGTTCTGGGATTCAACCGATGGTATTGAGGAGTTTACCACATCAGTCACAGGCTTCATTTATAAGTGCACGACGACGACGTCACCTCAGTTAGTATGACTGACTAGATCTCCCAGTCCCTGCCGCTGAAAAACATTGATCGAAGTAGGAATAAATGGAATAAAACCTTGAGATCCTTTATGAAACATTCTCCAGAGCGCTAGGACCTCAGACTGGGCCGAAGGTTCACCTCCCAACAGGACAACGACCTAAGAAGATTACAGCCAAAACAATGCAGGGAGGCTTCTGGACAAGTCCTGAATGTCTTTGAGTGGGCCAGCCAAGCCTAGACTTGAACCAGATCAAGAATCTCTGGAGGTTCTGAAATATCTGTGCAGCGACCCTCCCCATCCAACCTGACAGAGCTTGAAGAATCTGCAGAGAAGAATGGGAGAAACTCCCCAAAAATACATGCTTGTAGCGTTATACCCAAAAAACTCAAGGCTGTAATCACTTTTAAAACATTTGCACAAAAACATTTTTAAACATTTTGCTTGTTCTATGGGTATTTTGTTAGAGTGATTAGTGAAAAATTACAATTTCATCATTTTAGAATAAGTCTTGAACAATAACAAAAATGTGGAAAAAGTAAGTGGTCTGAATACTTTCAAAATGCACTGTGTGTATACCCATGTTATTTTCTACTCCCTATAACACTGTATAGCCATGTTATTTCTACTCCCTATACCTGTATAGCCATGTATTTCTACTCCTATACACTGTATAGCCATGTTATTTTACTCCCTATACACTGTATAGCCATGTTATTTCTACTCCCTATACACTGTATAACCATGTTATTTTTCTACCCTATACACTGTATAGCCATGTTTTTATCTACTCCTATTAAACACATGTATAGCCCATGTTATTTTCTACTCCCTATACACTGTTATACCATGTTTATTTTCACTCCCTATACACTGTATAGACATGTTATTTTATACTCCCTATACACTGTATAGCCATGTTATTTTCAACATCTTATACGTCCAGTTAGTAGCTTTTTAAAAGGGGGTGATACGTATATTTCCAAATTTTTGACATTTTGGAACGCTTTTGCGACATGTTTACGTGTCTAAGATAATTATTCACATTCCAAATGTCATCACTATACAACCATTATCTCCTTTAAGTCCAAATAAAAAATGTTCCCAGTTAAAAATTATGTTAATAAAAGCTTTGAACCAAAAGTATTTTCATTCAGTTCATTATCACCATGTGTAAATTGTTGGTATCAATATAAAAAACCTCTCTCGAAAGACATTTCGAATTAAACGTTCAGAAAGCACTTTTTTAAAGGGAGTATTAACAAACGTTTTTCCAAATTTTTGACATTTTATGACTTTTGACTTTTTGACCCTCCGTAAGAACAATCACATTCCAAATGCACAAATAATTAATGTTCTCTTCTAAACTCCTACAATCAAAATGTCTAATAAACCTGATGATTCAATAAAATTTGATCGCACAAATAGTATTTTCATACAGTTCTTACACATGTGTAATTGACATAAAAAATCGAAAGAATTTCGAAAAACGTCCAGAAAGCACTTTTTAAGGGGGTGATAAGTTTTTGCCGAAAACTTAAAAAATTTCAAAATTTGGCTCTGGGGTCTTGACTTCCGTTACAGTAACGCCTATGAAAAATAAGATGGAACTCAACTCGCCCACTATAGGATTTTTGGGGGTGTTACACAGCCTCATTTACATATGGCATTTGCCACCAACTTTGGACGAAACACCGCCGCTGCAATGTGAAATCCCACACATATCGCATCTTGTGTGTTATGGTATCGCTCTTCTGTTCTCTCAATTACGTTATACCATCTTCACTTCTGTACCAATTGGGGGGGGAAGTTCCCTTACATCTGTTAGCGTCCTGCAGTCAGTATTTTACATTCATGCACAGATTCAACTACAAAGACCAGAGAGCCTTTCAATAAGCCTACATAAAAGGGCAGAAAATCTGGGTAGTATCATATCAAATTCAAACTTATTTGTGAAATATCTTCTTTAAGTTATGGTCAATATTAATAATTGATGCTTGGATATGTATTTAAACCACCAGACTATCAAAGATACGATCGTCCGGTTCTGAACTTTGAGCTGCAGAGCGCTCAGGAACTTAAACTTAGACTCCAGGAATTGTTACACATCGAGGCCCTATTGGGTGATTGTGAATAATGTTAAAAATGGACTGATGATGGCGGTCAAAAGCAGATGGATCAACAAAAGTTATGTTGATTTCCACATATACTGATTTTAAAAAAACAGTGTAAAATGAACTCTAATGCTAAAAGTACAGCGAAATGCAGCAAGGACCACTAAAGTATTTACTGCACAGCGGAAAATACATGCTTCCTGAGCGGTCAACTTTCTTATTATGTCAAAAAATGTACTTAAGTTATATCTTAAAAAACTCATGTTCACAAACATTGCAGATTACGCAGCATCCTTCCTGTGCCTGAAATTATGATTTATAATCTGATATTGTTCCTCATATTTTTTCTTCATTCAAAGTTTTAATGTTTTAATTTCAAACTTGAATCAAGTTGTTATTAAAGTGTCTAACTTACAACATTATAATTTTACCAACATTACACATTTTTATTGAAAATGTTAATTATTTACTGTAATGCTGCACAACTACATTAATGCCCATGCGTGACAGTTTTTAAAACATGTGTGTCTCGTGAATGGTATTCTTTCAAGCCATATATCTCACATTTGTACAAATAAGCATGTTTAAATAAATTTCAGGCTATGGGAGATGCCTTGGTCAAACCAAGGTATCCTTTGCATATCTAATTGGTTTAAAAGTATACTCGAACTATATCATTATAAATACACTTCTTATTGTCAGAAAATACTTGGAATCTCAGTTCAACATACCATTATTTGTTTATATATTAGATATTGGAGAAATTATACAGTGACAATATGTACTTAAGGTGTATTCAGGTGTGTTATTCAAATAAGGTATATTTGTCGTGCTCATTGATCTATTAGGCTTTCTCACTCAGAACTATATTTAAGTACAAAAATAAAAGTCCCTAATTTATATATGCATTTTTTAAATATTTGCTATTGAATGTTATCTGAAAGTTGTTAAAGCCGTGTGGTCTGTGTGTAGCTGGTGAGATGAGTCAGGTGCAGGACAGCAGATATGAGTAATGAAAGCAACTTTACACAATATACGCAATACACTTTGTATAAAATTACAAGCGCCACAAATACGGACCGCAATACAATAAACAATTACTCAAACAAACCAAACATGGGGCGAACAGAGGTTAAAATTAATGAAGACAACGCTAATTGGGGGAATTGAAACCAAGGTGTGTAAGACAAAGGGACAAAAAACTGGGGAAAATTGAAAAGTGATCGGTGATGAGCTAGAAGGCCGGTACGCGACCGCCGAACCCGCCCGAACAATGAGAGGGACTGACTTCGGAGAAGGGTCCTGACATAAATACTAAGAAAATAGTCGAAAATGTACCGTTAAATGGAATTTAAAATCAATTGTTCCAAATTGTAGACTTTTTAAAATATACTAAAATATGGGTTAATAAAGTCATGATTTCAAAGAATGATAAAAAAAATCAAATACAATTTCCGCATGGGATATCTGTGGAATATGAAACATCTCCAACAGTTACCAAATTCATAGACATACTGCTGTTTCAAACCTACAGTAAGAAACATTCATCTGTATTGAAACTTATAAGGAAACCCATTTTACTATAGTATGTTGGGGCGAAAAAAGTCAACAATAGACTCATACTGTAGTGATTTCATTACATGGTTAGTAACCATTGTAATACATTCATTTCCATCACACTGCCATTATTACCTAAATCAGTTCTACATTTGCTGATTTAGCACATGCAACATGGGTAATGGCTATTTACTTATAAATCAATAAGTATGCAACAATTATTGACTGGCTATATCAAAGACATTTCTACTCAATACCCAATTCTGGCTGTCTTATTAATGACCACAGCGCCTTCATTACTTATTTAAATACCCTTGCATAAATAAATTGTCATTCTGATTTTGCCATGATATCGATTATTGTTATAGAATATCGTTATGCACTCTCCGGCTTAGCTGCTCCAGTTTTCCCCTTCCATCTTAGGATCGATGTTCATGTTGTTTATTTGCAGCCTATTTTCATTGTACGATAGTATACTGTGCTGCTGTATTTCCCTCAACAATAGATAACTACAACAATAACAGGAGAGTTCACAAACAAGGGCTTTTTCAAAGTTGAAGAATTGATGCCGACATCACAAGTAGATTGAGAGTGACACCACTCGTGGACAACTGACAACGTCCATGTTTCTGTTTTCCTACTTTACACTCTTTTTGTAGCATTAAATTACGGCGCAAATGCAATAAACAACCATACTACACATATACATATAAGAACAACTACGCTTACAGACTTGGGTCCAATGTTATACACATACAAAGAAAATGCTCAGTGCAAAGTTGTTGCTAGAGAACATCAGTCTTATTATCTCCCCATCTTGATCTTCTCGTCCCCCATAAATTGATATTACGGCCCGTTCTGCGGGCAGAAAGTCCTCCGCAGATCGCTTGCAAGTACTATGTGGACGCAGATGAAAAAGCTGTTCTTTGGCGAAAGCTATGAAGGCAACCAAGGGACGTGGTCCAAGCCACGCCAAATTACACCACAGGACGCGCATGATGCAAAAAAGCAGTCAAGTGATCGTATTCTGTCCTCTTAACATGACTTTAAAACAGAGATGACAGATACATGGCAAGTCAGGATCTCACTTAGCTGCTACAGTTTGAAATAACCTTTATGTAAATGTGTCTGAAGTAGATAAACAAAAGAGAGTGAGCGAGATAAAATAGAAAATAGATCCTAATAAGTGGTAAGGATACTCATAGCAAGATATTAACAAAAATTAACATGGACTATAATATAGAGTCGCCCAAATCCACACCTCACACCAACCTTGAAATGCAGTCTCAGGGCAGGGATTGCTCCGAAGATCTCTGTCACTCATTATTTCCATGCTAAAGTCCTAGTTTTCTTTATCTAAGGTCTCGCCTTTAGGTTTACATATTTTTATTCCATACGACGTTCATGATCCTGCACTGTGTGGCTTCATACTGATTCTCTTATATGCAGTTTATATTTTC
Source organism: Salvelinus sp. IW2-2015 (assembly GCF_002910315.2). Classification (NCBI taxonomy): domain Eukaryota; kingdom Metazoa; phylum Chordata; class Actinopteri; order Salmoniformes; family Salmonidae; genus Salvelinus; species Salvelinus sp. IW2-2015. The sequence goes on along the minus strand of NC_036854.1, from coordinate 30,482,545 downwards.
ACGCAATTATATTGTTGGTTAGGGTCTCTTGTTGAGGATATAATTCATTTGGGACGGTCTGCAATATAATAATAGATATGCACATGATACAACTAAATACGCGGAATTTTATACACTTGAAATGCTAACACGAAAATAACTTTCGATTCTATACGAGAGACTAGCTTCAGAAGGGGCCATCAGTAGGTATCAAACAATCACTCTAGACAAGACTCAGATTTGCTTCAACATACAGATCAAACCTGAATAAATAGTTTTTACCCAAGACCAATAATAGGCTGAACCAAACTCAAGAATGATGTCATCCACAAAGGATTAACTGGAGAACCTGGTTTAGTTTCAGAGGAATTGTTACCTATTACTGTGCAATGACCTTTTAGATGTAGACAGGGGTAATTTGGATTGTGTAGAGATATGATGTTCCAATAGGCATCTACATTTACGGTGGTCACTTTGATGTGTTATTGCTGAGAGTGTGAAAATAGTGGCAGAGCTTGAGTTATATGCAATAACAAATAAACAATCAATTGCTCGGCAGGGGCCATTTATTATCATTATCCCAGTTGTGGAAGATAAAGTGTGGCGGTATATGAAAATAATAACTGAGGAGAAAATGTGCTCAGACAATTATCACCAATCTGCTCTATTAATAAGGAGAGACAAGTCTATACTAGGATACCATGATGAAGTTGTTTTTATTTAACCAGTATACAGGGTGTCACAATATGTGTGTGCATAGTATGAGAGAAAAATACACGTTGAGATTTCAGATATTGATACCACCGGATTGATAGTGACCAAATGCACACTAGTTTACGAGTATATGTACAGTATAAAACTGCTGAAATTAAGTCTATCAAAATGTTTATCAAAAATGTGGATATACTCATCTGTCCACGATTTCAAAATATTAACATAATAAGGAGTATCAAAACATGTATAATATAATCTCCAAACCCATTATATAGGCAGAGTATACATCATTTAATAAAGTATTTAGTTCTGCTAGTCATTGATGTAATGCAGATAATTAACTCCAATGCAACTTGTGTGGTAACATGTCACGCTACACATCGTCATCCAATAAATGTATCAACCCTATCATTTGAGCTGCTTGATGAGTAGGGCGTTACAATTAATTAATACAAAAGTCAAACACACTATGTAAACAACATTAACAGCTTCTTATAAGAATCGACTAAGGAAATTGAGGCTTCATATGACTTGGTGCACTGACTAGGCAATGGATGACCTAACGATTAGCAGCGGGGACGCCAGTGGGTGGTCAGACTCCGCTGAATGAGACGTTATCTCCTCCATAATTGCCAACATAGAATTCGATACTTTGGGGAGGAGTATCATATAAAATAATGCACTAAATTATTAAACCATTCTCTATATGTCTCAAATATGTAGTCTGGTATAATATTAGTTTTACAATCGATAAATCATGAATAACAATGCCTTCCAAATTCATAAACAAACGACCCGCACCTCTCTAGTCATTAAACGAATTTATTTCAATGTAGACGAGTGCTGATCCACTAAGTAGGTTCTGAATTACCATGTTTGCTCCTGTGGCCACGAGATGATAGTAGTACCACCGAGTTTATTAGCTCTTATTCTTTTGCATAAATAATCCATAATACAGAAGGATATTACAGCTGTTATTGACAAATGTAACAGAGTCTTACGAACAGAGACCTAACTAAGAGACAGTCTTATATACGCAATGAGTCACTAACACAAGATAGTTTAGAGTAGGACAATAAGTATTTACGCGATTTACTGCTGATGAAGGTGCCTTTGACATCACAATACTTGTATAGGGGTGTAACTGGAAGCTGACCAGCTTTCCATCATCGCGATGTAATAGCCTGAAAACCATGAGGTTCGGTTTAACCTGGCCTTGGCGGTTGATGAGAAACTGTAATTTTGGTTGTAGGTCTTTTCCTCATTATGGTTGCTTCAAACAAACGAGTAACAGCAACAGCTTTTCAACAAGATTAGATAGTGAGATAAAGTTCCTGTCGTAATTGGGCTCTTTTGCTAATAATACCTGACGTATATTCCATGCGGACGCTATATCTGTATTTACACTGCAAAAACTTTACATTTAGAATTGAAAATGTTTTTAGGTATAAGTTAGTGTGTTTTTAAGCAGGGACATGAAAGCATGTTTAAAAATGTACCAACCAAGCATATCCTAAAGTGTTTAATCGAATTATAGAAACAATAAAATAGAATAGAGCCCTGCTCAAGTTATGAGTAAGGTAGGCCAATTAACATGGAGTACTGGAGTAGCCTATGAGGACTGTACCCTACTTGGGGTGTGGTCATATTTAAGGCCATGCCTCGCTTGTGGTGTATCTATCACTTTTTTCTCCACAAAAGATGTTGGTATCCTATTGCTAAGCACCTTTATTTTTTGTTAGTGGCGCAGACAAGAACCAGTACCGTCAAAAGTTGCAAGCTACAAACATCTCAAAATCCACCGAGTCACGCAGGCGTTTCCTTGTGCGCTCTCACAGAACTCTGTTCCTCCTTCTACACGCACTCTCCCTGTGAGTGTAAGGGGTAGTAGAAAATAAACCCATGTGGATACAAAGTGGTTTGTATAGGAGTAGATAACATGGCCTAACAGTTGCTATAGGAGTAGAAAAGAACCATGGTCTTAGACAGTGTATAGAGTAGAGATAACATGGCTTATAAAACCGAGGTAGTTATGTTAGTCCAAGCGGAATATTTATTTCGACAATGATATACAAAGACAAATTTTTATAACTAGGTAACTACTCTCCAAAATCCCCCAAACTACAAATTCGTAGACTATGTATTGGTATATGCACAATCATATTTTAATCAGATATTTATTTTCAGTGTGAGGCTGATATATATTGTAGGCCTATTTTATGCATAAGCTCTAATAATGCATATGAGGGTTTTGAATGAATCATCACCTTAGAAAGCACTGTCCGTTTCATGTGTGTAGGGTTTGAGAAACAAAACATAATTCCAACAACGAGTGACCCACATGTCTGTTTCCATCTCCGTTTCAACCCTTGTTGGAGTGAACACTTATCTTCAAATTTTTGAGGGTGGAGATTATTAAAAGAGCACATACTGGTTTTTTGATTAATTATACAGTGGCTGAATGGTATTTTGACCATGCATCTTGCACATTTTGACGATCAGAGCGTGTTTTAGCAGCCGACAACAACAGGCCCTGAGTAACCCTACCATTAAGGATCCTTTGATAAGCTAGTTGACAAGAACCAGTTGCTGGTACTACTTCACGTAAACCTAAACTCTCGTGTTCGCAAGAGAAGATGCATATAGTAAGGATGATTACCGTAGATGCTGGCAAATTACCCGGTCATGCATAACATCTATGACCTGAACGGTTTCTCACAGAAATAACCCCAATGGCGGACTAATACAGCGTACACCCCAACCCCCTAGGCCCTAGGATATGACACAACATCCAACTCACAGCATATTTCGGATTATTATACTTTAATTAATCCACCCGTGGCCCCGCAGGAATGTTTCTATCTATATATAGCCATGTTATTTTATACTCCTTATATACAATATAGCCATGTTATTTTCTTCTTCCTGTATATAGCCATGTTTTTTTCTACTCCTCTATATACTATATAGCCATGTTTTTTTCTACTCCCGTCATACTGTATAACCATGTTAATTAATTCTCCCTGTATATTGTATAACCATGCTATTTTCGACTCCATATATATAGCCATGTAATTTTATACCCCCTATATACTATATTGCAATGTTATTTTCTACTCCCTATATACTACATAGCCATGTTATGTTCTACTCCTTTATATACTGTATAGCCATGTTATTTTCTACTCCCTATATACTGTATAGCCATGTTATTTTCTAATAAGCCGTGCTTATTGAATTGATCGATTATCGTAGATTTATTGGTGGTGATAGTGTTTCCTATCCTCAGTGCAGTGGGCAGCTGGGAGGAGGTGCTCTTATTCTCCATGGACTTTACAGTGTCCCAAAACTTTGTGGAATTAGTGCGACAGGAAGGACATTTTTGTTTGAAAAAGCTAGCCTTAGCTTTCGTAACTGACGTGGTATATTGGTTCTTGACTTCCCTGAAAAGTTGCATATCGCAGGGGCTATTCAATGCTATTGCAGAACGCCACAGGATGTTTTTGTGCTGGTCAAGGGCAGTCAAGTCTGGGGTGAACCAAGGGCTATATCTGTTCTTAGTTCAACATTTTTTGAATGGGGCATACTTATTTAAGATGGAGAGGAAAGCACTTTTGAAGAGCATCCAGCATCCTCTACTGATGGGATGATGTCAATATCCTTTCAGGATACCATGTCGATTAGAAAGGCCTGCTCGCTGAAGTGTTTTAGGGAGCGTTTGACAGTGATGAGAGGTGGTCGTTTGACCGCGGACCCAGTGCACACGCAGGCAATGAGGCAGTGATCGCTGAGTTCCTGGTTGAAGACAGCAGAGGTGTATTTAGAGGCCAGGTTGGTCAGGATGATATCTAAGAGGGTGGTTACGGATTTAGGGTTGTACCTGGTAGGTTCCTTGATGATTTGTGTGAGATTGAGGGCATCTAGCTTAGATTGTAGGACGGCCGGGATGTTAAAGCATGTCCCAGTTTAGGTCACCTAACAGAACGAACTCTGAAGATAGATTGGGGGCGATCAATTCACATATGGTGTCCAGGGCACAACTGAGGGCCGAGGGTGGTCTATAACAAGTGGCAACAGTGAGAGACTTGTTTCTGGAAAGGTGGATTTTTAAAAGTAGAAGCTTGAATTCTTTTGGGACAGACCTGGATAGTATGACAGAACTCTGCAGGCTATCTCTGCAGTAGATTGCAACTCCGCCCACTTTGGCAGTTCTATCTTGCCGGAAAATGTTATAGTTAGGGATGGAAATTTCAGGATTTTTGGTGGCCTCCTGTCACAACTCCCACCGAAGGTGGCTCCTCTTCCTGTTCGGGCGGCGCTCGGCGGTCGTCGTCACCGGCCTACTAGCTGCCACCGATCCCTTCTCCCTTTTCTGTTGGTTTTGTCTTATTGGTTACACCTGTTTCTTGTTTAGGTTTTAGTTGGGCTATTTAAGCCGGTGATGCCCGCTGGCTTTTGTGCGGGCTTATTTCCTCTGTTCGTGTTTGTGGTTGTGCGATTTTCTTGTTTTTCTCCGGACTGGTTGGGTCCTGTTTTTGGGCCGGGCTTTGTTATGRGGCTGGTGTTTTGGCGTGACCGTTTTCCTGCGCCGGAATAAAAAACAATTGTCCTTTACCCTCTGTTCCCTGCGCCTGACTCCGCACCCACTACTCATAGAAGTGCGTTACACCTCCCTAATCCAGGATTCAGACACGGCTAGGACATCTGGGTTGGCGGAGTGTGCTAAAGCAGTGAATAAAACAAACTTAGCGAGTAGGCGTCTAATGTTAACATGAATGAAACCAAGGCTTTTACGGTTACAGAAGTCAACAAATGAGAGTGCCTGGGGAATGGGAGTGATGCTGGGGGCTGCAGGGCCTGGGTTAACCTCCYCATCACCAGAGGAACAAAGGAGGAGTTGGATAAGAGTACGGCTAAAGGRTAAAAGAACTGGTTGTCTAGTGCGTTCGGAACAGAGAGTAAAAGGAGCAGGTTTCTGGGCGCGGAAGAATAGATTCAAGGCATAATGTACAGACAAGGGTATGGTAGGATGTGAGTACAGTGGAGGTAAGCCTAGGCATTGAGTGACAATGAGAGAGGTTTATACTGTATATCCATGTTATTTTCTACTCCCTGTATACTGTATAGCCATGATATTGTCTACTCCCTATATAATGGCATGTTATTTTCTACTCCCTATATACTGTATAGCCATGTTATTTTATACTCCCTATATACTACATAGCCATGTTATTTTATACTCCCTATATACTATATAGCCATGTTATGTTCTACTCCTTTTATATAAGGACCTCTATAACAGGTGGTGTCAAAGGAAGGCCCCAAAAATTGTCAAAGACACCAGCCACCATAGTCATAGACTGTTCTCTCTGCTACCGCATGGCAAGCAGTAACGAAACAGCTTCAGCTACCCCCAAGCAATAAGACTGTCAGGTTTTGGCCAGGACTGTTCAGGTTTTGGTCACTAGATGTCCCCATTGCACCTTTTTTGTACCTTTTYTTTTTTCCTTGCTCTAATTATTGTTTGCACCTGTGTGTCGTTCCCTTGTTAGTATTTAAACCCTGTGTGTTCCTCAGTTCTTTGCTCAGTGTTTGTATGTTAGCACCCAGCCCCAGCCTTGTTGTGAACATATATTTCTCTTATTGGATTTTCCAGAGGTTCTCTGGTTTAGTGCTTGTGTATTTTTGAGTAGTCTTTTGAGGTTTGTTTTTCCCTGCTGTTTTTACCACTTGGTGGAGTTTCTTTGTATTTTGGAGGATATCCATTTTGTGCCTCTTGGCTTTATTTTTGGACGTGGTGGATTTATATTCTTTGCCTGAAGATCTTGTCCTTTTATTAAACCACCATCTCTAGTACTGCTGAGTCTGCCTCATCTTCTGGGTTCTGACGACTATTAGTGACTGTTTCTCTCACCGGGTCCTGACAAAGACTCCTGAACAGCTAATCAATGGGCTACCCAGACACCGCTTTTACACTGCTGCTACTCTCTGTTTATTATCTATGCATAGTCATTTTAACTCTACCTACATCTACATGTTACCTTAATTTCCCCGACTAACCGGTGCCCCCGCACATTGCCTTTGTACCGGTGCCCCCTGTATATAATCTCACTATTGTTATTTTACTGCTGCTCTTTAATTATTTGTTATTTTCATTTTCATTTTTTTACTTAACACTTATTTTTCTTAAAACTTCTTAAAGCATTGTTGGTTTAAGGCTTGTAAGTAAGCATTTCACTGTTGTAATCGGCGCATGAGACAAATAACATTTGATTTGATTTGAGCGAAGGTTTTAATGATGAACTTAGACTTAAGATGCTTTTGGGAAACCGGGCCCTGTTGTCTATGAAGCATGTGGCAAATAAAATGTTATTTGATCACATCCTGATTAAACTGGACCAGATCCCAGAAGACACTGAAGCCTTCCAGGGCCAGTTCAAACACACCCCTGATGTCACCTAACCACTACTAACCCAAGGGGCCAAGAACACAGAGGAATGAAAGAGGGACAGAAAATACGTGTAAAAGAGGATATTAATCCCAGTTATTACATTGATTAGATTTCCAGAGAGCTAATTAAAGGATGTTAGGACACGGGCCCTGCCAAGGATCAGTGGGCGCTAATGAGGACCAATCGGCTTCAGCGCTGTAATTTCACCACTAATGAGAGTGCGTTTAAATGATAAAAGTTTTGAGGAGGAAAGTGGGGGAGTAGGAATCGGGAGAGAGGATGGAGGGATGGAGAGATGAGGGAGGGGGTTAGTGGAGCAATCACGGAGCGCTCCACATCTTATACTCTTTCTCATTAGTACCATTAACAGTCATGTTTTAAAACCTCAGCAAAAAGGAGAATTCAATTATCCTAAAGGTTTTTTTTGCACAATAAAAAATATTTTTATTTAGTCAATAACAGGACTGTTTAATGTCTGAAGGTCACATGGCCCCTTGTCTTGTGTTACGATAAGCGCTCCAGGAGTAACGGGGTTTATATTTAATGGATGATAGTTATCCCCCCCTCTCTCTCCCCCTCACTCTCTATCTTACTGTCACTGTTCTCTCTTTCTCTCTCATGTTAATTCACCCGTCTCTTAGCCTAGCGTGTGTAGGTGAAACTGAGTGTCTGTGATTCCCTCCCAGGCGGGATGTGATGAATCAACACTTTCTGATGGTGTTGTGGTTAGCAGGAGGAACATAACGCTCTGGTACTGTTGAAGTACCTTAGTTCTAATGTCATATTCTATTGAATTTTGTTTCAGTTGTTGAGTCTTCATGGAAACAGAACTAAACAAACATTACAGCTAGCAGTGGCAGAGAGACAAAGATTAATGGTGTGACAATACACAATACCAGTGACTACCAGGCCCTGCCACAAAGTGATGCTGATAAGACGACGAATCATTAAAGGGGAGAGAGAGATGCTAGGATAAGAGACGATATGGAGAGAGAAGAGGGGGAGCGAGAGAGAGAAAGAGGGGGGAAGAGAGAGAAGAGACAAAGAAAGGAGAGAAGGGAGAAGAGAAGGAAGGAGAAAGAGAGGAGAGAGAGAGTGGGAGAAAGAGAGAGAGAGAAAGAGAGAGAAGAGAGAGAGAGAGAGAGAGAGTAGAGCAGAAGAGAGAGAGAAATAATAATAATTTAATGAAAGTAAAGGAGTGGAACAACATAGTGACGTTTTATTAATTAATCTGATGACAGTTATTAGAGAATGAGTCTTCTTGATAGGTACATCCCATTCACTTACTGATGAAGCCTAGTTATTATTAGAATCAATGATAAACAGCACCTCATTGTAATTAACTAATCTATCACAAGTAATGAGTTGGGTTGGAAACAAACTCTGGTAAATAATCAAGAAGAATGAATGCCTTATAATGGATTACTAGTGTTGATGATTAGACTGCTGTTAAACATTTCATGTAGAGACAGACTTATTGTCTATGCCGTTTCAATATTGAAATCCAGCAAACTAAGTAAGAAAATTCAATTCTATGTCCAATTGAAATGGATTGAGATGGAAATGAATGTGCTCTCTTGCCTCTATACAGGATAAAGTCACATTCTAGCCTGCTCTCTAGCCTCCACAACGTACCATATCCAGTCCCACTGTCAACCCCAGAGCTGATATACTGGTCTGGCCAGAGCCTCAGTGAACGTGTCTGTCTGTCAGCTGGTTGGCTGTGATATGACACATGTGCCAGGTACCGACAGAGAGATGTTTGTTTAACCGAGCTTAAGACCAACCATCCCACCGGCCTTATGATGCAGAAAGAGATGGCCGAAATTACCATGCGGATATAACTATGGTGATAGGCTATAAAACCTTGTAATTTAACCCCCCGCCCACTCCCCTTCTAAGCCCCCTCATCAGGGCTTTCCAGTCTAGCCCCCATTAAGCCAATGTATCATCCCGTAAGACAGCCATGACGACAGATTCAGTTTACCTGTCATCTCCTTCTCACACAGACTGAAAATAGACAGTGGATGGTCTGGTCTTTGCCTTCTGGTAATGGGGCTTCCAGACATCTTGAACAATWGTCATGATGAGAGTGATCAGAGTGAACGTTGAGGTCATCTGAACAATAACACGAGAGAGACGTGAGATGCAAAACACAAAGCAACAATAACGCAACGTAGAAATATATATATATTGACACCCATTGAAGTATTGAAGCCCTAAACGTCAGACATCTAGTTTAAAAATATGAAGGACAACCACAAAGACTACAGAAAAGTGACATTTGAATTTGAAGAAACAATATTAATATGGTGGTATTGGACTATCTTGTCGGGTGTTTTGAGGCGGTTGTTGAATGTGTCACATTTCTAATGAGCTCCCTGGAGGGAGACATCCACATTTGCATTTTGGGTCCCTGCTCCTTGTAATGAAAAAGGTAGAGGGGAACATATTTCACTGGGCCTGTCAAAGCCACTGACGCCCCCTTACACAGAGCCCAGAAACTTCATCCGATCCCTCCCTCTCTTCACGGCCGGCGTCTGATATTGACAATGACAAAATTAGCAAAGTGTAGTGTTTTTTTTCAACTTCTCTCCATCCATCCAATGTAATCTTGCCTTGGAWTTCAAATATAAAAGTCTCCTTAAAAGTTTCTCAGAGAGGTGGCTCCTGTGCGATATAGACAGGCTAGATTTATGTAATCGGGAGCTTATTAAGTACATTTCTCAGGCCTATTGACAGTGACGACCAGTACAGTTGGGCTGATATGACATGTGGAGAGGGAAAGGATTCTGTTGCACCACCACACAGAAGCAATTAGAGGTCTATAATCCCAGACAGGTCAGGACTCTGTTCTATGTTGGAGGGCTGATGTACTCTTTAGTGTCTTTATTAAGATGACATGGATGTCCATGGATGTTACACCGTCTTAGAATGACAATCACACGGTCGTCATTGAGAACGGGGGATGGCAATCAGTGAGATCACGTTCCGGGTACGAGTCCTGTGTTGACAATCCAGGGTCATCCAAGTGTGTTTTCCAAGTGAACTGGTTTTGGAAAGGAGTAATTGCGAAACAAAGGCGGACTGAAGTGACAGTGCTTGAGATAAGATAGAGGGATTTACTGAAGCTAGCTGGAGAGATGCAGAAATGAGACAGGAGTTTTTACACAGGGAGATGTCCTATTCAAAGATGCCACTTGGAGACAGTGTTCTGGTGGCTGCAGAAAGGCAGGGTTGTTAATTAGACATGATTCAGTTGCAGTTCGACAAGCTCTGTTTAAACACACGTCACTTCATTTCCTCCCTAGCGTTACATGGATACACTCTGGCTACTGTAATTAGTTCAGTCTATTCATTAGTCGAATGAACCATTATGGTGTTAACCAAGTGTTGTGGTTAATCTATAACATGTTGCAGCCATGTAATGTTCCAGTAAAACACTGGTTTCAATAACACTTCCTACCCCTGTAAAGAGGATTTTACATCATGCAAAAAAATTTAAAGGCATCTTCCCAGCTAACAACAAGCGTTCCCACAACTTTAGAGAACATTCCCTTAAGAGTCTCATTAGGTCATTAACTTCCCATGAAGTGCAAAGAATGTTTCCAAGAGACCATTCCTTTCATGTCAAATAGCACGTACCCAGAATGTGGTTACCGTGTTTTCAGAACTTAAGAAATGAATGTTCTAGACACGTTTCATGGGAACAATGCAAGAACATTAACGTGTCCAGTTTTGTGTGGGTTCGGATAATATTCCGCCAACGTCCCCGAAACATACACAGGACATGATTGCCATGTTCTCACAACATAAGATACTAATGTTATGGAGGACACGTGAAATGAGAACGTTGCAAGAGCATTTTTGTGTCCAGTCTTCTGTGGGTTAGGAGAATATTCCATCAACATCCCACCAGACATACACAGAACATGGTTGCCAAGAACATTTGCGTAATTTTTAAAAATAATTACACATCACGTCTTGTTGCTGTTGCCAAGCCAATCAAGGCCCTGATTGGTGAACCACTCACAGCTCTTTGTCTAGTGGTAAGGTTAGGCATACTCACACACAGTTCTTTTAACATACATGTAGTGTTTTCAACTTACACATTTGACACACTTTGACAAACATGATTACATTTTGCATATGCATTTATATAGTAATTATTATTCAAAGTCTTCCCCTGGGGTTTGAATTCACAACCTCTTGGTTCACAGTCCTCCAATCGTCCTGCTATGCCACCATGTCAGGTGTCAGTTCATCTGATTATTCTCTCATCATTGATTTTCTTCACGTATTTCAGAAACTTAAGGGTTTTCTGTATAGTTAACTAATGTTGGTGGGGCACATTAACCTGTTTTAATGATACTCCTGAATCACAATGATCAATAAAATATTTTCTTGAGTGTACTTTTACCAGAGCTGATAGTTACTTCAAGGTGCATTCACCCTATTGTTTACACCTATCAAGTTATTTCAGATCTACACACGTGCCTAGGGAGGAGGGGTTAAGGTTTCTTCTGGACAGGGCCTAACTATACTGGCACAATAAGCACATGCCCTATAGATATCCTGTCAAGGCTGTGGGTAACTGGTGAGAGAGCTGGAGAGCTGAGATGCATGGACAAGGTATTTAATTCAAGAAGACACCAGTACAAACACAATACTATGGTGCTGGAAAAATACCGGTACCACGAATAAACGGGCGTAACAACAAAACCCGGCAACAATAATACCAGCCGTCAGATACAGACTAACAATAAAAACAAACACGCACATGGGGGGAATTGAAACCAGGTGTGTAGAAAACAGAGACAAAACAAATGGAAAATGAAAAGTGGATCGGTGATGGCTAGAAGGCCGGTGACGTCGACCACCGAACGCCACCCGAACAAGGAGAGGGACCGACTTTGGCGGAAGTCGTGACATATCCCTTATTGCAAGGGTCCCCAATTACATTCAGCAGCGGGACGATCTCCCCTTGAGCGGATGGTCTGGGGCCGGAACATAGTTAAACAATTTTACAGAGCAAAAATCGAATAAAATGTTATTTGTCTCATGCTAACTTACCATGAAATGCTTACTTATGAACCCTTAACCAACAATGCAGTTTTTTTTTTTTAAGTAAGTAAGACCATTTTTACAAGCCCTTATCCAACAATGCTGAGTTTTTAAAAAGTAAATAAGAAAAATGTGCTAAATAAACGAAAAGAAAAATAGTAACACAATAAAATAACAATGACGAGGTTATATACAAGGGGTACCGGTACAGAGTCAATGTGCAGGGGTATGGATTAGTCGAGGCAATTGAGGTAATATGTACATGTAGGAAGGGGTAAAGTGACTATGCATAGATAATAAACAGAGAGTAGCAGTAGTATATGTGGCGAGAATGAAGGAATGTGTGTGTGTGTGTGTGTGTGTGTGTGTGTGTGTGTGTGTGTGTGTGTGTGTGTGTGTTGTGTGTGTGTGTGTGGTGTTGTTGTGTTGTGTGTGTGTGTGTGTGTGTGTGTGTGTGTGTGGTGTGTGTGTGTGTGTGCTGTGTGTGCTGTGTGCGTGCGTGCGTGCGTAGATGGGAGGTAGAAGCTGTTAAGGAGACTTTAGTCCCAGACTTGGCGCTCCGGTACCACTTCCCATGCTGTAGCAGAGAGAACAGTCTATGACTTAGGTGGCTGGAGTCTTTGACCATCGTTAGGGCCTTCCTCTGACACCGCCTGATATAGAGGTCCCGGATGGTACGCACTACCCTCTGTAGCACCTTGAAGTTGCCATACCAAGTGGTGATGCAACCAGTCAGGATGCTTTTGATGGTACAGCTGTAGAACTGTTTGAGAATCTGAGGACCCATGCCAAATCTTTTCAGCCTTCTGAGGGGGAATAGGTTTTGTCGTTCCCTCTTCACGACTGTGCTGGTGTGTTTGGACCATTATAGGTCAATATTGATGTGGACACCAAGGCACTTGAGGCTCTCAACCCACTCCACTACAGCCCCTTTGATGTGTTTAGGGCGTGCTTGGCCCTCTTTTTCCTGCAGTCTACGATCAGCTCCTTTGTCTTGCTCACGTTGAGTGAGAGGTTGTTYTCCTGGCACAACACTGCCAGGTCTCTGACCTCCTCCTCTCATCGTCGCCGGTTGTCAGGCATACCACTGTTGTGTCGTCTGTAAATGTAATGATTGTGTTGGAGTCGTGTATGGCCAAGCAGTCGTGGGTGAACAGGGAGTACAAGAGGAGACTAAGCACACAGCCCTAAGGGGCCCCCGTGTTGAGGGTCAGCGTGGCAGATGTGTTGCTACCTACCCTCACCACCTGGGGGCGGCCAGTCAGGAAGTCCAGGATCCAGTTGCAGAGGGAGAAGTTTAGTCCTAGGGTCCTTAGCTTAGTGATGAGCTTGGAGGGCACTATGGTGTAGAACGCTGGCCTGTATGTAGTCTTATGAACAGCATTCTCACGTAGGTGTTGCTTTTGTACAGGTGTGAAAGGGCAGTGCGGAATGCAATAGAGATTGCCTCATCTGTGGATCTGTTGTGGTGGTATGCGAATTGGAGTGGGTCCAGGGTGTCTGGGATGATGGTGTTGATGTGAGCCATGACCAGCCTTTCAAAGCATTTCATGACTGCAGATGTGAGTGCTAGGGGTCAGTAGTCATTTAAGAAGGTTACCTTGGCGTTCTTGGACACAGGGACTATGGTGGTCTGCTTGAAATATGTAGATATTAGAGACTGTGTGGCTGAAAATGTAATTGAAGACACTTGCCAGCTGGTCAGCACATGCTCTGAGTATGCGTCCTGGTAATCGGCCAGAATGTTAACCTGTTTAAAGGTCTTACTCACATTGACTATGGAGAGCATGATCACACAGTCATCTGGAACAGCTGGTGCTGTCATGCAGGATTCAGTGTTGCTTGCCTTGACACGAGCATAGAAGGCATTTAGCGCATCTGGTAGGCTTGTGTCACTGGGCAGCTCATGGCTGGGTTTCCCTTTTTAATCCGTAATAGTTTTCAAGGAGAGGAACCGACTTCGGCGGAAGTCCTGACAACTTGGTATACGTGGTGTGGATTTAAAAAGGACGGTATGGAGAGGGATGCTCAGCTATCTAGAATTGATTCCCATAGTTCAACGAGAAACTCATTTMAATTAGATCAGATAGGTGTCTCATAACTGTTGCCAAATAATGACATTAACATATATTGTTAAGTATGTGAGAGTAGGGTGACTCCACTAGCAGGTCTCAAACCCAGGCTATCAGCACCAATGACAAACACCCTAACCACTGTCCATATAAGGGATATCTGTAGAGCTTGTGCTTATTTGACCAGTGTAGTTAGGCTCTGTCCAGAAGAAACCCTAACCCCTCCTCCCTCGGCACCTGTGTAGATCTGAAACAACTTGATAGGTGTAAGCAATAGGATCAATGCACTTTGAAGTAACTATCAGCTCTGGTAAAACGTTTACTGATCATAGTGATTCCGGAGAATCATTAAAACAGGTTATTATGCCCCACCAACATTACACAACTATACAGAAAGCCCTTCAATTGTTGAAATAATGATATCAGAACAATGATGAGAAAAGAGTCAAATTAATTGTGGACTGACACAGACATGGTGGCTTAGCAGAAAGATCTAAATGTCTTGAACCAAGAGGTTGTGAGTTCAAATCCCAGATGAGGACATACTAATTACTGCATACATGAACAAGTAGTCAAAGTGTGTCTAATATGTATAGTATGTTTAAAACATTGTATGTTAAAAGCACTGTGTGTGAGTATTCCTAACCTTTTCAATAGACAAAAAGAGCTGTGAATGGATTAGCAGTTCACCAATCAGGGCCTTGATGGGCTTGGTGAAAGTAAAAAATATAATGAATCCCTGTTTCTATGGGACCATCAGGTATGTCCTGACAACTGATACACAGAAATGTTCTTGCAACTGTTCCACGAAACAGGTCTAGAACGTTAATATCTTACAGTGTGTGTGTGTGTGTGTGTGTGTGTGTGTGTGTGTGTGTGTGTGTGTGTGTGTGTGTGTGTGTGTGTGTGGTGAAACGTTGATGGAATATTCTCCTAACCCTCAGAAAACTGCGCACAGGAATGTTCTTGCAACGTCCCATAAAACTTGTCTAGAACATTAATGTGGTATATTCTGAGAACATTGTAACCAGGTTCTAGATAAGTTCTGTTTGACTTTAAGGGAATGTTCTTCTAACTTTAACACCAAAACATTCTAAAAAGGTTATCAGACATAGATATAGATAGAATGTTCACCTAACTAATGGAAAACTGGACACTCAAAATTATGGGAACATTATGGGTAACATTACAAAAATGTTCTCTCTCCCTAGAATTGTTAGCAGGGTTTCAACAAACATTACTCAGCATCAATGACTGCATGCCCAGCACAGTTTCAATATATGTTTAAAGGTTACTTACTGTACACTCTCAAGGTGTGGATAAAGAGTGTTTAAAAACAAACGATACAAAAACACATTTGACTCGAAATACATCTTTAGGTTCACAAAACCCCACACACAAGCACGCGCACATGCTCGTACGCATGCAAACACACACAAACACAGCTAACGTTCAGCCTGCTTGTGAGATAAAATGTAATGCTTGGTGGGGCTGAGGAGATGAGCCGTTGGGGTGACAGACAAGGAGTGGTAAACAAGGCAGCCCCTTCCTCCCAGCTGTGAAGGTGACTCAGGGAGGCTACATGCAAGGTAGCCCCTTGCCTCCCAGCTGTGAAGGTGACTCAGGGAGGCTACATGCAAGGCAGCCCCTTGCCTCCCAGCTGTGAAGGTGACTCAGGGAGGCTACCTGAAGGGCTGTGGCTGCTAAGCTGGGAAGAAGGGGGACTGAAGGACTGTGGCTGCTAGCTGGGAACCAGGGGACTGAATGACCGCTTGTGGCTGCAGCTGGGAACAAGGGGCGATGAAGTGTGGCTGCTAGCTGGGAACCAGGGACGGACGGCTGTGGCTGCTAGCGGAACCAGGGACTGAAGGGCTGTGGCTGCTAGCTGGGAACCAGGGGGACTGAAGGCTGTTGGCCTGCAGCTGGGAAGAAGGGGGACTGAAGGCTGTGGCTGCTAGCTGGGAACCAGGGGGAC
>NC_036854.1:30452409-30463584 GCF_002910315.2 Salvelinus sp. IW2-2015 | reverse complement strand
AGGGGGACTGAAGGGCTGTGGCTGCTAGCTGGGAACCAGGGGGACTGAAGGACTGTGGCTGCTAGCTGGGAACCAGGGGGACTGAAGGACTGTGGCTGCTAGCTGGGAACCAGGGGGACTGAAGGGCTGTGGCTGCTAGCTGGGAACCAGGGGGGCTGAAGGGCTGGTGGCAGCTGATATGACGGTAGCCTTTTTTAATAGTTTATATAACAGTTTATATTTCAGGTAATTGATATTGGGGATAAATGGGATCTGTATAGGCCTAGGAACATTTTTAGACAAAAATACCTTTTGTACTGAATGTCATCTGATGTTTCCAGACTTAACCTTTTGTCCGGCCTGTTGATGTCTCATCGTGTCAGCAGAAGTGTTTCATCCAGAACCAGACAGAGGAACTTTTGTAGTGTAGCCATGTTTGTCAGGGGGTCAGGTTAAAGTGTGACATTCTCCTTTGTCTCTCCTCCGAAATGTCACTCCCCAGGGGGTCCTCTGGTTCACACAGGTTTGAAGAGATGGAACGCAAAACACCACACACACTGACATTCACAGACAGAGATACAGAAACAGCTAGGGCAGTGACAATGGTGGTTAGACCTGGGTGGCCTGATGTTAATCAGACCTGGTTGGAGACAAAAACCACAGAATAATAGTTAGTTATCACTTCCATTTGATTGTCTTCTGTCTCTGCTTTAAGACCCTGCTGGGATGAATACAAAGACACTCAGAAATAATGGACCCTCTTGTCTCCTCTACTATAAACAGTGTCAGTGGACAAATACATCTCTGGGCGTTTACAGTACATCTCTCTGACAGGCTCTGTGTCGTACGAGGGGGGACTGGATAAATTGTTAGTCTATTAGACAAGAGCATTTTTGTCATTCTTCCAGATTTTTCCTCAGAGTGACGAGCCACATTAGGCGCAGAGAGGAAGAATAATTTCCATGTCACATCCCTTTAGGCTGACCCCTTGCTGACAATCGCCAAGACTTCAGCGTCTGCACTTTAAAAAAAAACACATTTGCCTTTTTAATGGAGTCTCTCCTCCCTCTGCCAAGAATTCACAATCTATGTTTCTCCCATTGTGTGGTCCCCTGAAGTTGGGCCCTGGCAGAGACAACGAGGAAGTGATTTCATGGAGTGTGTCAATACTTACATCACCCTTCTGGCCTTCGCTCAGATCCTCCTGGCGCTGTTGACACTGCAGCACTGTCATAGAGGCAGGTCTAGATGACACCCTCTTTGTCTGGKAACACGCCATCCAATGTAAAGACTGCTACTCTCTATACTGTTCTGCTGTATTCACAGAGACAGAGACACACGGAGGGACTAAAGGGCCAGCAGAGTGAGAGGGGGAGTGGATTGGAAGGCCCATTAAAGTTTGAGTGTGACTGTACATTGATTTGTCAAACTTGACGGAAAGAGATTGTCCCATACTGTAGGTCATGCAACTACATTGATGCAACATTTTACAATGTTATGAATACTATAGCATGTTCTGGGCCTAAAGATTTGGAAGCATTTAGGATATTTAGGACATGTAATAATCCTGTCATGATCCAGGAACAACCCTGGACCTAATTCGATGTTCCTCGTCTTTCAGGGTGCACAGCCATGTGCACAGCCATCAGTCATCATGGGTAAAATATTCAAACAGACTCAGCCTTCCACTTCCTTACAAGCAAGGATCAATGTAAAATTACTGGGAAACAAAGCACTTCTGCTAAATCCATGTTCTGAGGAGATTCTGTCAGGTTCTTTGCTTTTTTACAGATTTCATCGCTAAGCTGGGTGGAGTAAATGCTTTAAAACACATTGACATTGCATGGAGTGTCCTGAGACCCCAGTGGATATAAATAATGGATCGGCAGTATGTTCAGAACAGCTGTCTAGTGGCAAGACGTTTTCTTGAAGGACAATGGCTAGGTCTCATCAGGCATTCTAACACAGAACCACAACAATGTTGAGATAATTCACCCGGCTCTCACCTCCAAGACGATTAGCTTGAATTGGAATCCTCTGTGTGTTGCTGTGATTCACAGAGAAGAAGAATAGTGAGTCGTCTGTTGCTCGACCCTTCCTGTGCCCTCCCCTGCTCACACCTCCTCATATTTCATTCAGAGCTTGTGTATTTCTTTATGATTGCAACATCTGTTTGCTCCCAGCGGCATCTCCCTCTGTCACCCACCCTGTGTTCAATAATTCCTGTTCTGACCCCTAAGAGCCTCTGACATCACAGCAGTGACAGACTGCTGTTCAAACTTGACTGTGTAACAGAACCGCAGCAGACGGAAAGGGACAGGAACAGGTGCAGGGGACAAATTAGCTTGTTATTTTCAGAGGTAAATAAATGTTGTTGTTTGTCGAACTGAACAAAATCAGACTCAAACAAGGTTATTGTGAAGGGGTTTGCCGATAAGTTAAAAGAACAAGCTTAAACTATTCATAATCAACAACAGATCATTAAATAGAACAAGATCTCACATGAGGGTGTTAAAATGAAGACCATTTGTGGACTCTGACGCTGTTGCTTGCATTGCCGGGCAACTGTCCACACTGCCGAGGTGATGGGAGTGATATTTTCCCGCATGCTGCCGTTGATGTCATCATCAAAGAGGGACAGGGTTCTCTAGTCTAAACAGATGCTAGGCAATGACCTTTAAGGACAAGGCAGAGAGTCCAGATGTTTAGGTGACCCAGCGACCTTGGGACCAGCTGACTGGCACAATGTTGGAGATAGGGCCTGGCAGCCCACAATGGGGAAAGTTTAGATTTTTCCCCTTCTCTTTATTTTTCTCACTTTCCCCTTCAGTTCCATATTTCAAATAGAGGAGGCATGAGAGGAGAGAGTGAGAAATAGAAAATAAAGAGAAGGCAGAGAGAGAAGAAAGAGATGAGAGTGTGAGAGAGAGAGAGAGAGAGAGAGGAGAGATAAGAGTAGAATAGAGACAAGATTATAGAGAGAGAGACAGAGGATAGAGACAGAGATATAGAGAAGAGAAGAGAGAGTAGAGAGAGAGAGAGAGAAGAAGAGAGAGAAAGAGAGAGAGAGAGAGAGAGAGAGAGAAGAGAGAAGAGAGAGAAGAAAAAGAGAGAGAAGACGAGAGAGAGAGAGGAGAGAGAGAGAAGAGAGAGAGAGAGAGAGAGAGAGAGAGAGAGAGAGAGAAGAGAGAGAAGAGAGAAGAGAGAGAGAAGAAGAGACGAGAGGAGACGAGAGAGACGAGAGAGAGAGAGAGAGAAGAGAGAGAGAGAGAGAGAGAAGAGAGAGAGAGATACTGAGAGAGGAAGAGGAAGAGAGAGAGATAGAGAAGGAGAGAGCTGGACAGTGAGACGGCTGCTAAAGTTGTCACAGATGTTTGAACTCAGCACAAAACGCTGCCAGAAGCCATCGCGTCAAAGCCAAGTTGCCGAGATGAACAAGAACAACTCCAGGCTCTTCCACTTTGGATCGCGCTCAAACTTCAACAGCTGTTTCTTGAGCGAATGCAGATGGAAAATAATGATAATAATGCTTACTTACAGCTCCTGTCCGAAGTAAACAAAACGTCTTGACCACACCCAGTAAAAGACCATCTCTGTATCACAGCAGCAGCAGCAACAAAGAGCGCAGGTCTACAGTCAGACAGTGATGGGCATAATGTACCCTCTGAGGGTGAGAGTACTATCATCACAGATTTAGACTGCAAGGACACTACTTCAATTCAAATATGTGATAACTGCTTCAAGATCTACATGACCAAGAGGTGTATATTCAACCCTACATACATTTATATATTCCTTATTTTTATCTGTTCACTGACTCAGTCAGGTATAGATAGCCATGAAAAGGAAAGCCAATCATGCTACTACAATACATCATTATCTATCTAACTGTCTATCCCTGTTGCTTCAACAGCGTTTCTCCTCAAATCAACACTTGTCCGATCTGGCATCTCAAATCCTTAACATTTGACTGGCTCCCAGCACCCTCAGTCAGAGAAGTCTTTGTGCCAAGCCTGCAGCTGTGACGGTTTCCTTGGTGACAGATGAGCGTGGTGAACATGTGTGTGGTAAGACTGGCCCAGATTGCGTCGTCTGTGGTGTGTGTGTGTGTGTGTGTGTGTGTGTGTGTGTGTGTGTGTGTGTGTGTGTGTGTGTGTGTGTGTGTGTGTGTGTTGTGTGTGTGTTGTGTGTGTGTGTGTGTGTTGTGTCTCTGTCTGTGTCTCTGCTGTGCTCTTCTGTTGTTTCTGTGTGTGTGTGTGTGTGTGTGTGTGTGTTGGTGTGTGTGGTGTGTGTGTGTGTGTGTGTGTGTGTGTGTGTGTGTGTGTGTGTGTGGTGTGTGGTGTGTGTGTGTAGTGTGTGTGTGTGTGTGTCGGTGTGTGTGGGGCCCTGCAGTGGTGAGTGTGTGGTGACAGGAGGGGCCTTGTAAGCTGTGAACTGCATTCAGGACTTAGATCCCAGGCTATGGACGCAGGCTACAGCAAACACCAGCGGTCTGGCCACCAACATATCAATCTGAGACGCATCAGAGCATCTCAGCTGCCCATATAGATACCACAAACACCCTGGCTCACTCTAGCCCTAAGCTCTGACACAGGACAAATAGAGAACACCACATAACCTCAGTCAAACCAAACACTTAGAACACCCCAGAACCTCAACCTACAAAAATACTATTTGAATTGATAGATTGAGGCAGACTACATACAGAACTATCTCCTGAATCAGCCCAGGACAAATAAAACGATGCTTCACTGACACCATAATAACTACAGCTACATCTAAATCTGTCTACTGTCTCTGTGAGCCTATAGGCATAGGTCAGATCAGCTGTAACAGGCAGATTGCGTGAACAGCGTCCTGTGACGATCTCTCAACAGGCTAGACCAAGGTGTCTAATCCATGACGCTCAGTGAACACACACCCCACTGGCTCGCACAATGCACACAATACACACTACCCCTCCTGGAACTTCTGGATAGAGGGCTGGTAACAGAAACTGGGTTTAGGAGAAAGTCAGTCAAGGCAGGAGTAGTATGTAGTACCTGATCGGGGGCCATTACAGTAGCATGTGGTCGGTTAGTGAGAGCTGTGAGATTTTTGTGTTTGTGTATTTTTGTGTTTTTTTGTGCTGTCTCTGGTTCACCGTCCAAAAGGAAATGGTTTAGTGGTTAAAAACCCAATGCAGCTGTTTTTAAAAAAGAATCTCAATATCAAATCATTTCTGGTTAACAATTAAGTACCTTACTATGATTGTTATCAATTAAAGTCGTCAAAAAGAAACAAAAATAGCTTTTTAGCAAAGAGCAATTTCTCAAGCAAGAATTTTGATAGGGCTGTCTGGGAGTGGGGAGAAGAAAACAAAAKATGAACTGTTATTGGCAGAGAGGTTTGGACCTCTCTTTCTTATTGGTCTATTAATATTAACTAATATGATGCCACCAGGCAGGCCAAAACTCCATCCCACCAAAACAGGCAGAAATTTCAGGTGGTTTTTTCAAACAGCTTTTACACTAACAGACCACTATTATCGTTTTTACAATTTCACGGTATTACTCCTACCTCATAGTGTGGAAGTATATATAAAACACATGAAATCATGTTTTTACTGCACTGGGCAGTCAAGTTTTGGTCAGAGTCAGTATATATTAAATGGCGTCTGGTCCAGACTGTTATAAATACTTTTTCTACCATGTAAATCATTATCAACCAGCTATATCACATTATATTGTTGTAGAAAAAAGATAATGGTGATATATTTTTWGTAATGTTAGAACGACCGCAAAATGATCAAATTTCCCTTTTCAGTTTTTCTATCCTAGACTAAAAGATTATGCATCGTTTTCTCTTGTTTCTCTTTTTTTCAACTTTGATCTGGATATGGGAAAAAACATCTACAGTAGGGATACATTTATAGATCATCCGTTTACATGTTTGGGTACTTTACCTGAAGATATACAGCCAGACTGCCCAGAGCTGTGCCTGCTGTCCAGCACATGTCATATCGGCTGAGTGTCAGCCACGTCACAGGGTGTCGCGGAATGACAGCTCCCAATGTCTGCAGAGATGGACCCTCGGGTATGAAAAAAGCAGAAGCGATGGAAAATTCATACTCCTAAAGTATATCAAAGTGACTCCTGTCAGCATTGTGTCAAAGGGAAGAAAAGGAACTGTTCATTTTTACAGCTCAGATTATGACTGGAAGTTAGAGGGATTTCAGAGGTTTGAGAGGAGAGAGAGGCTGGTTGTAAATAACGTTGCTGAGTGACTGAGAGAAAAATTATGACAGTGAAACATTTTGTCCAAAATTGTACAAAATTATCAATACACTTCAATCGAAATCCAGGGTGACGGAATGCTGTGAAGGACTTATTTCTCATCGTGTGGTCGTGAGTTTTAAAATATGCAGTTTGTCTTTCATGCAACAATGCTCATTGAATAGACCTTGTTTAACTTGCAACATTTTGAAACCGCTTTTTGGTACATGGTGCAACACCTTGGCAACACATTTACCTCTATCATGTAGGATTCTGATTCATCAGGAGCCATGCTGGTCCTCACAGATACATGTCAAACTGGTTATGTGATATTGAATCCTCTTGACATGGCAATAACATGTCAGAAGACCATCCTTCTTCTTCCTACACAGACACAACTTGGCAGAGAGATTGAAACAGACTCAAGCATTACTATGGTCAAACTGACAAGATGTTTCATTTTCTGATTTTTTTTCTTTCAGTCACCAACATTATCACAGATTTTCAAAACCTTTCCTCCTCCAAATATATTTATACCGAGAAGTTAAAAAACCTCTCACAAATGTCATTTCAGGGGCAATCCCATTGAAATCACATTAAGAAATCCAAACCTAACCTTTAACACAAAACCAAATACACAGTTATCATGAAAGAGGCCTTATTCCGTATTACCTAAGCGGTCTGGATAAGTAAATTAATGTGTTTCAACCCTAAACACTGCTATGAGATTCAGCAGAGTCACTACGACAAATGTTAGTGGCTCTTGGCTAAAGAATCCCACAACCAGAAGCTGTATGTTTGTCCCAGGGCCGAAGGCTGACTTAGCTGCACTGTGGGCCACTTGTGATTTCAGCATGCAGTGCTAGCTAGCTGGTATAACAGAACCAGCCATGCATTAGCATTGGCCCTGCAGTGACGAAAAGGCTTTGAGGATCCTGTCAGCTGAACTTATCATACACACGCACGCACGCACACACATACACACATACACACACACACGCACACACACACACATGGAAAGACACATCTATAAAAACATGCACACACACTACATTTCATACACACGCACATTTGTATGCACACACATACCACATCCCTTCATACTCGTACACACACACTGCAATCCCAATTCACATCATCCTGTGAGCCAACACGCACTACCCATAAGCTCGACAGACCACTCAAGACATAATTTTCTATCTAACCCTACATATGAGTTATTCCGTGGGATATCTCAGTTGATCATACACAGTGGTAAGTACAGTAACGGTGAAGGGACTCTCCCTGGGTAGGATATTAAAGACCCAGGCAGCACCTTCTTCACATAAAGCAGCCGGCCTGAACCCCCCCCACACACACACATAGAGGGCGGCCTCCATGCAAAGTTCAACAACTGTGAAGAGGGACCTATTAAAGAGGACACACAAAGCGATGACCTTGACTGACAGGTGCTCTTGATCGTTGCCATAAACAGCGGTGGGCCCTGATAAGTGTTCATCGGCGCGGSGAGTAATGACCTATCCGTCAGAGCTGAGGTAGTATAAATGGAACATACATAATGTACAGCTAGAATAGCAGCCATGCTCACAACCTAATGTATTACCATTACTCTTGAGGGCCAAGGGSTTTTTCCCCTCCTTCCCCTACCAGCTAGCTAAACCGCTGACCGTCTGCCGTAGCGGGGTGGGTAAATGCCTCCCGGGCCACGATAATTCCATTCTAATCTTTGTTCCATATTATAATTTTCATAGCCAGAAATAGGCAGTGCTGAGTTTCTATCAAGGGCTAAACAGAACACAGGGCTGTACCTGGGTGGGTTATACGGCTGTGTTACTGCCAACCCCTTTACAATAATGATGGAATAAGCTGTACATTTATGGCTGACAGACCAGTTGGTTGCTAACAACGTCATGAGCGGACCACTCCCCTGGTAGAACATGGCTATGCAGATCAGCTCCCTGCGGGTACTAGACAGAGGCACTGGCTCTTCTGTAATGGAGAGGCRGACACTGCTATAGGAAACAACAATAAAAATGCTTGTTGTTCTATTCTTCCCCAAAAAATTACAAGGAACGCTAAATCTTCCAGACATTCGTAATATTTTGACAGTAAGGCAGTTATGCAATAAATGAAACTGAGTACATTACAAGCTCCAATTATAGAATAGAAACAAAAAAACAGTATAACAGTGTGAAATACTGGGGATGGAGGGGGTATTTATAGTTTATCTTTAATTTAACCAGATAAGTCACATTGAGATGTATATCTATTTAACTAGTGAGCCCTGGCCATAATGACTTAACCTCCTCATACAAATATTCAAATAGGAAGTAATATCCTGGAATTTAACAACCAAACACATACTGTATGATGAATCACTGGTAGGAAGCTTGACTTGTGTAGTCATAATCCTCAGAGTGGGGCTTAAGGCAAGCAGTATGATCAGTCCAACAGTGACAAACACACACTGTCTGACTGTCTGATCTAGGAGGCCTGAGTCACTCCTCTCTCAGCGTAAAAGGCATCAGTACCATACCTTTCCCCCCTAGCTACAAGTGAAATATGTCAATATGACTAAGTCAGAGACAGCCTGAAGACAGTGTGTTGTGACTGTGAGAGGTAAAGGGACTTGCCCCATGCTGGTGAATGTCTAAGGTGAGACACTAGACCAGAGGATTACAGTACAGCTCCTCGTAAAACTCCTCACCAGTAAAGAGAGTTAGAACTCCAGTAAGTCTCCTCACATCGCTAGGATCCACATCGCTAATCGCTAGGATCCACATCGCTAGGATCCACATTGCTAGGATCCACATTGCTAGGATCCACATCGCTAGGATCCACATCGCTAGGATCCACATCTCACTAGGACTCCATTTCTAGGATCCAATTCGGCTAGGAGTACAACATGCTAGGCTCCCACAAGGTGATAGGATCACATCCGCGATCAATCGAGGATCAATCGCTAGGATCCACATGTAGCGTCAAGCATTCGCTAGGAATCCAGCATCGCTAGGATCGCACTCATAGGATCCAATCATCGACAGGAATCCACAGTCGCTAGGATACTCTACATCGGAATGCCAATCGCTAAGATCCACATGCGTAGGATCCACAATCGTTCAGGATCCAGTCGCTAGGATCCACATGTCGCAATCGTAGGATCCCACTGCGCTAGGATCCACATCGCTAAGATCCATCGCTGAAGATCGCACATGCTGGCTCCACATCGAGGATCAGACAGTCGTGAGGATCCATCTCTAGGATCCACAGTCGTTTTAGCGATCCATCGCTAGGATCACACCTCGTAGGATCACATCGGCTAAGATCCACATGCGAGTCGTAGGATCCATCGTCTAGGTACAATCTCTAAGGATCCACATTCTAGTCACATCGCTAGGATCCACATTTGCTAGGATTCCACATCGCTAAGATCCACCATCGGCTAAGATACATCGTAGGATCCAATCGCTGGTCACATCGCTAGGCATCCACATCGCTACGATCCACATTCGTTAGGATGCACATGCTAGATAATCGAATCGCTAGGATCCACTCGCGTGAGGATCACATCGCTAGGATCCATCATCGTAGGATCCACATCGCGTAGGATCACATCGCCTAGGATCGATCCACATCGCATAGGATCCACATCGCTAGGATCGACATTCGTTTTATGGATTCCACAGTTCGCCTACGGCGAGGTCACTCGGTAGGTCTTACGAGTTCGGGTAGGGGGATCCAGGATCGGCTATAGATTTCCGAATCGCTGGGGAGTCAATGCCTTAGTTGATGCACATCGGGGTATGGATCCACCATCTTGAGTGATCCCATCTGCTAGGCCTGGTTATCAGCTTAGGACTTCTTCCATCTTTAAGTTTTTTAAGGGCGAAATGTTTGGTCAGCACGAGTAACAGATAAGATACCATCGTCGGCGAGCTATCACATCGTCTTTACGGCGAAAGTCTGATAGATGGGGTAGAGGGACTCGATGAACGGCATCCTAGGATCCGTGACTCATGCTGCTACTGGTGTTGGGGGGACTAGATGGAACTGGAGTTGAGGGCTCAGGTTTGGCGGTCACTGGATAGGGGGCTAGGCATGCGCATGTGCGGAGGGGTGATCCTTAGTTTGATCGGGGTATGGAGTAAGGACACATGGGTAGTGGAGCTCTTCTGCGGGTTGGATAAGGAGGTAGTCTGTTTAGAGGGGACTGGGGGAGTGTTGGCGATGAGTTGTTTGGTGGGACTGAACTGTTAGAGGACTGGATCTTGCTTTTGGTCGCAGTAAAGACGCAACTAAGTCTGTCTGTGGTGACTTATGTAAATACGAATTTGGGGGAGGAATGGAGTCAAATGCTATAGTCCATAAACCATGGACGGGGTTATCGGGAGCATCGCTAAAGTGTTAGGTTGTTGGCAAATCGTCAGGGCGGGTAGAGGATGGGATTTATCCCTAGAGATGTTGGCAGGCTTAAGTTACACTGTTAGGGGCCTCGTCTCAGAAGCCTTCGCCGACGAATGGATGCGATGATTCGGGGATTCATGTATAGTGGGGAGTACTTAGCGCAGGACTACTGGCAAGCCTTGGGAGCCAAAACACTCGCTATGAGTTAGGGTCACTTCTCCTCTAACAATCAAAACAACTCCTGAGCGCGGAGGAGGGGCAGTTCAAATACTAAGAGAGAGCTTGGCCTTGCCTAAGCTGTGCTGTGTGTGTCGTCGCTAGTGGTGTGTGGTGTGTCGTCGTCGTGTAGGTGCTGGTGTGTCTGGCGTGGGTGTGGGTGCGGCGGGTTGTGTGCGCCGTGTGTGCGCGTGTGTGCGTTGTGGTGGTGGCGTTGTGTGGCGGTCAGGTGGAGAGTCGGAGCGAGAGAGTCTCTGCGTGTTCGCTGCAACAACTTGTGTGTTGGTTTGGGGTGGTATTCAAGTGTGCTGTCCATGGTAAC
>NC_036854.1:30437487-30452384 GCF_002910315.2 Salvelinus sp. IW2-2015 | reverse complement strand
GGGGAAAAAAAAACATCTACATAGATAATTATGATCACCGGTACGGGTACTTACCTGAAGAATAACAGCCAGACGCCAAGCGTCCTCTGTCACAGCACATTCTCGCTGTCAGCCACGTCACAGGTGTCCGGAATACCTCCAAGTCTCAGAAGACCCTCGGTATGAAAAAAACAGAACGATGAAAATTCATACTCCTAAAGATATCAAAGACTCCTGTCAGCATTGGTCCAAAGGAAGAAAAGGAAAGAGTCATTTTTCACACTAGTTAACTGGAGTAGCAGGATTTCAGAGTTGACAGAGAAGAGATGGTTGAAAAACGTGCTGACTGACTGAAGAGAAAATATATACAAGTAAACATTGTCCAAAAGTCAAAATTACAATTACACCTTCAATCGGAATTTCCAGGGTGACGGATGCTGTGAGAGGATTATTTCTCAACGTGTGTCGTAGATTTTAAAAATATGCAGTTTTGTCTTTCATGCAACAATGGCTCTTGGAATGACCTTGGTTTACTTGCAACATTTGTGGAAACCTCCTTTTTGTACAGTGTGGCAACACCTTGCGCAACACATTGACCTCTATCATGTGCAATTCTCATTCATCGAGCCATGCTGGGTCCCGTCACGCAGATCATGGTCAAACTGGTATGTGAGTATTGAATCCTGCTTGAGCATGCAATTAACATGTAGAGAGACCATCCGTTCTTCTTCTACACAGACTACAACTTGGCAGAGAAGAATTTGAAACCCAGACTCGCATCTATACGCAAATAAATGGGGCAAACGACAGGATGTTTCTTTTTTGATTTTTGTTTCTTTCAGTCACAAGATTACTCCAGATTTTCCAACACTTTCCTCTCCAAATATATTTAAACCAACGGTAAAAACCCTTCACAAATGTCATTTCAGGCAATCCCATTGGAAATCACATTAAAGAATCCAAACCTAACCTTAACACAAAACCAAAACACTTATCATGAATAGAGCGCATTATTCCGTATTACCTAAGGCGTCTGTAAGTAAATTTAAGTTTTCAACCCTAAACACTCTATGAATTCACGCAGAGTCACGACAAATTTAGTGGCTCTTCGCTAAGAATCCACAACCAGATCTGTTATTCCAGGGCCGAAGGCTGATTAGGTCCTGGTTGGCCACTTGTATTTCGCGCAGTGCTAGCTAGCTGGTATAACAAACCAGGCCATAGCCATTAGCATCTGGCCCTGCAGTGACGATAAAGGCATTGGGTCTGTCAGGCGAACTTTAATCACGACCACGCACAACTCCACACACACACGCACACACACACGACCGAAGAGGACACATAAGAAAACAGACCACTACAGTTTCATACACACGCAGCACTTGATGCACCACACATACCACGTCCTCGTTCATACTCGTACAACACACACAACCAATATCATCATCCTGGTGAGCCAACACGCCACTACCATAAGCTCGACAGACCACTCAAACATAATTTTCTATCTAACCTACATATGAGTTTTCGTGGATATCTCAGTTTTATCATACACAGTGGTATAAAACGGTGACGGGGACTCTCCCTGGGAGAGATATTTAAGACCCGCACACCTTCTTACATAAAGCAGCCCTGAACCCCGCACAATCCCATAGACGGCGGCCTCCAGAAAGTTCAACAACTGTGAAGAGGGACTATTAAAGAGGACACACAAAGCGATGACCTTGACTGACAGGTGCTCTTGATCGTTGCCATAAACAGCGTGGGCCCTGATAAGTGTTCATCGGCGCGAGAAGTGACCTATCCGTCAGACTGAGTAGTTATAAATGGAACATACATAAGTAAGCTAGAATAGCAGCCATGCTCACAACCTATGTATTACCAATACTCTTGAGGCCAGACTTTTCCCCTCCTCCCCCCAGCTAGCTAAGCGCTGACGTCTCGAGCCGGGTGGGTAAATGCCCGCACAGGAATTCCATTCTGAATCTTTGTTCCAATATAAATTTCATAGCCAGAATAGCAGTGCTGAGTTTCTACAAGGCTAAACAAACACAGGCGTACCTGGGTGGGTTATACGGCTGTGTTACTGCAACCCCTTTACAATAAGTGGGAAAGCTGTACCATTGCTGACAGACCATTGGGTT
This sequence comes from Salvelinus sp. IW2-2015, assembly GCF_002910315.2. Lineage (NCBI taxonomy): Eukaryota > Metazoa > Chordata > Actinopteri > Salmoniformes > Salmonidae > Salvelinus > Salvelinus sp. IW2-2015. The sequence continues at coordinate 30,450,261 of NC_036854.1, read as the reverse complement.
GCTAACAACGTCTTACGCATCCCCTGGTAGAATGGCTATGCAGATCAGCTCCCTGCGGGTACTACAGAGGCACTGGCTCTTCTGTAATGGAGAGCGCACATCTATGAAAGAACAATAAAAGTCTTGTTGTTCTATCTTCCCAAAAAATACAAGGAACGCTAAACTTCCAGACATTCGTAATATTTTGAACGTAAGGCAGTTATGCAATAAATGAAACTGAGTACATTACAAGCTCCAATATAGATAGAACAAAAAAACAGTATAACAGTGTGAAATACTGGGATGGAGGGGGTATTATAGTTTATCTTAATTAACCAGATAAGTCACATTGAATGTATATCTATTTAACTAGTGAGCCCGGCCTAATGACTAACCTCCTCATACAAATATTCAAATAGGATAATATCCTGGAATTTAACAACCAAACCACTACTGTTATGAATCATGTTAGGAAGCTTGACTTGTGTAGTCATAATCTCAGAGTGGGCTTAAGCAGCAGTATGATCAGTCAACGTGACAAACCACACTGCTACTGTTGATCTAGGAGCCTGGTCACTCCTTCTCAGCGTAAAAGCATCAGTACCATACCTTTCCCCTAGCTACAAGTGAAATATGTCAATATGACTAGTCAGAGACAGCCTGAAACATGTGTTTGTACTGTGAGAGTAAAGGGACTTGCCCCATGTGGTGAATGTCTAAGGTGAGAACTAGACAAGAGGATATCAGTACAGCTCCTCGTAAAACTCCTCACCAGTAAAGTAACTCCAGAGTTCTCTCAACATCGCTAGGATGACATCTAATCGCTAGATCACATCGCTAGGATCCACATTGCTAGGACGCACATTGCTAGGCATCCCATCCTTAGGATCCACATCGCTAGATCCACATTCTCTAGGATCCACATCGCAGGTCCACATCCACTGGTCACATCTCTAATCAACGCGGATACCAATCGCTAGATCCAAGCTGATCCTGCTAGGATCCACATCGCTAGGAATCCACATCCTAGGATCACACATCCTCTAGGATCCACATCGCTAGGAATCCACATTCTCTAGAGACTCGCATTGCAGGAATCCACATGCTAGGATCACATTCTAGATGCACACATCGCTAGGATCCACATCTAGATCCCACATGTTCGATCATCGTAGGAATCCACATGCGCTGAGGTCCAATCGTTCTGGATACCCACTCAGCAAGCATCCACATCGCAGGACTCACACCAAGATCCTGCAGGGCCACCTCTAGATCCACATCGTATAGCCACATCGCATAGGATCCACTACCGCAAGATCCACATCGGCGAATCTAGAGTAGTCCACATTCTCAGTCACATCTGCGTTCTAGATCCACTCGCGAAGATACAGATCCACATCGTAGGATCCACATCGCTAGATCCTCGACATCCACATCGCTACGATCCACACTCGTAGGATCACACATCTAGATCCACATCGTAGGATCCACATCTAAGGTCCCACCCAGCATATCCTAGGATCCACATCGCTTAGTGTATCCACATGCAGATCCACATCGCTTTAGGCATCCACACGCAGATCGATCGTTAGGATCGACCTCGACCTAGATCCACATCTACGACATAGGATCCACAGTCGCAGGATCACATCGCTAAGATCCACACGCTAGACCACATCGCAAGACCACATCGCTAGATCCACATCTGCATGCTAGATGCCACATCGCAGTACCACATCGCTATGGCATCCACATGCTAGCGATACACAGGACCCATCTGACATCATCAATGACACTCAGATCAACATCGCTAGGATCACTACCCACATCGCTTAGATCCACCACATCCGCTAGGACCACTAATCTGCTAAGATCACCTCGCTGTTCCACATCCTAGTCACATCCAGCCACACGCAGTCCACATTCTAGACTAGGATCCACATCGCTAAGATCCACATCACTAGGATCCACATCTCTAGGATCCACATCGCTAGGATCCACATCGCTAGGATCCACATCGCTAGGATCCATATCGCTAGGATCCACATCGCTAGGATCCTGCGTTTTGAGATAAAGAAGTAGTTATATGGGCATAGTTGTAAACTGTTTGAAATTCTGAACTCCTTGCCAGAAAGACAACTAATTCCTCAATGTAAATACATTGGTAAAAAATGCCTATAGTCCATAAACATGAAGTATAAGAGAAGCTAAAAGCTTGTAGTTTGCCCAAATCCCAGGGTAGAGTGTTATCATATAACAGCATTAATTAACAGGCCTCTCAGACGCCTCCCACATACATACTGGATCACAATGACTGCCAATGGCACCAGCCAAAACCAATGGCACTTTCTCTACTCTAACGCAGTTCAATACTGTGTGTGTGTGTGTGTGTGTGTGTGTGTGTGTGTGTGTGTGTGCGCTGTGTGCCGGTGTGTGTGATGTGCGGTGTGTGCCGCCGTGAGAGCGAGAGAGAGAGTATGCCGTGTTCGTGCACACACTTGTGTGTGGTTTGGGTGTATTCAAGTGTCTTCCAGGTAACCCCACAGAGTATCTGTACAGCAGAGATGAAGGATGTCTCTCCCTCCGCAGCCCAGGCAGTAATCACTCCCAGTGGAGGTCAAATCTAACATGGCAGGTTAGTGTGTGTGGAGATTGACAGCCTGGAGAAATACTGCTGCCTGCCAGGCAGACACCCAACGCAACGTGACAGTAAACACCTCCTGGGGAAAAGGCTGGTTAGGAAAATGTATAGACTGTTACAATCCACCCAGCCTGACTGAAGAATGACTGACTGACTGACTGACTGAAGACTGACTGACTGACTGACTGACTGACTGAAAAATGACTGAAGAATGGCTGACTGACTGACTGAAGAATGACTGACTGACTGACTGAAGACTGACTGAAGAATGACTGACTGACTGACTGACTGACTGACTGAAGAATGACTGACTGACTGAAGACTGACTGAAGAATGACTGACTGACTGACTGACTGACTGACTGAAGAATGACTGACTGACTGACTGAAGACTGACTGAAGAATGACTGACTGACTGACTGACTGAAGAATGACTGACTGACTGACTGACTGAATGACTGACTGACTGACTGACTGAATGACTGACTGACTGACTGACTGAAGAATGACTGACTGACTGACTGACTGACTGACTGACTGACTGACTGACTGACTGACTGACTGACTGACTGACTGACTGACTGAAGACTGACTGAAAACTAACAGACTCCATCAACACAGCTAAATCAGTTCAAAACTGGATCCATCATGTGAATTGTTTTTATATAGACAGCTAACTGGTCTTTATCATATTACCATAAAACATACTCTTATCCCTATCCTATCTAACCCATATCTATAATATCTAACCCAAATCTATCATATCAAACCAATATATATCATATATAACCGATATCTATCCTATATAACCAATATCAATCAGATCTAACCCATATATATCATATATAACCCATATATATCCTATATAACTCAGTTCTCTCATATATAACCCATATATATCATATCTAACCCATATATATCATATATAAACCATATCTATCCTTTCTAACCCATATCTATCATATCTAACCCATATCTATCCTATATAACCCAAATATCCAATCTAACCATATCTATCCTATCTAACCCATATATATCCTATATAACCCATATATGTAACATATAACCCATGTCTATCATATATAACCCATATTTATCAAATCAAATCAAATTGTATTTGTCAAATACACATGGATAGCAGATGTTAATGTGAGTGTAGTGAAATGCTTGTGCTTCTAGTTCCGACCATTTAGTAATTGTCACGCCCTGACCTTAGTTCCTTTGTTATGTCTCTATTTTGGTTTGGTCAGGGCGTGAGTTGGGGTGGGCATTCTATGTTTTTTTTCTATGTTTTCTTTTCTATGTGTTTGGCCTGGTATGGTTCCTAATCAGAGGCAGCTGTCTATCGTTGTCTCTGATTGAGAACCATACTTAGGTAGCCTTTTCCCACCTGGTGTTTGTGGGTAGTTGTTTCCTGTTTTGTGTTGTTGCACCTTTCAGGACTGTTTCGATTTTCGTTTCTTACATTCACTTTGTTATTTAGTTTTTTCGTGTTCAGTTCTAATAAATTAACATGGACACTTACCACGCTGCGTTTTGGTCRGATATTTCCTGTTCCTCAGATGAAGAAGATCGTTACAGTAATATCTAACAAGTAATCGTACAATTTCACAACAACTACCTTATACACACAAGTGTCAAGGAATGAATAAGAGTATGTACATAAAAATATATGGATGAGCGATGGCCCAACGGCATAGGCAAGATACAGTAGATGGTATAGAGTACAGTATATACATATGAGATGAGTAATGTAGGGTATTTATAAACATTATATAAAGTGGCATTGTTTAAAGTGGCTAGTGATACATTTATTACATCCAATTTTTAATTATTAAAGTGGCTAGAGATTAGTCAGTATGTTGGCAGCAGCCACTCAATGTTAGTGATGGCTGTTTAACAGTCTGATAGCCTTGAGATAGAAGCTGTTTTTCAGTCTCTCGGTCCCAGCTTTGATGCACCTGTACTGACCTCGCCTTCTGGATGATAGCAGGGTGAACAGGCAGTGGCTCGGGTGGTTGTTGTCCTTGATGATCTTCTTGCCCTTCCTGTGACATCGGGTGGTGTAGGTGTCCTGGAGGGCAGGTAGTTTGCCCCCGGTGATGCGTTGTGCAGACCTCACTACCCTCTGGAGAGCCTTACGGTTGTGGCCGGAGCAGTTGCCGTACCAGGCGGTGATACAGCCCGACAGGATGCTCTCGATTGTGCATCTGTAGAAGTTTGTGAGTGTTTTTGGTGACAAGCCGAATTTCTTCAGACTCCTGAGGTTGAAGAGGCGCTGCTGCGCCTTCTTCACCACGCTGTCTGTGTGGATGGACCATTTCAGCTTGACCGTGATGTGCACGCCGAGGAACTTAAAACTTTCCCTCTCTCCACTACTGTCCCGTCGATGTGGATAGGGGGCTGCTCCCTCTGCTGTTTCCTGAAGTCCACGATCATCTCCCTTGTTTTGTTGACATTGAATGTGAGGTTATTTTCCTGACTCCACACTCCGAGGGCCCTCACCTCCTCCCTGTAGGCCGTCTCGTTGTTGTTGGTAATCAACCTACCACTCTAGTGTCGTCTGAAAACTTGATGATTGAGTTGGAGGCATGCATGGCCACCTGTACTCCCTGGGTGAACAGGGAGTACAGGAGAGGGCTGAGAACGCACCCTTGTGTGGCRCCAGTGTTGAGGATCAGCGGGGTGGAGATGTTGTTTCCTACCCTCACCACCTGGGGGCGGCCTGTCAGGAAGTCCAGGACCTAGTTGCACAGCGCGGGGTCGAGACCCAGGGTCTCAAGCTTAATGACGAGTTTGGAGGGTACTATGGTGTTATGCTGAGCTGCAGTCGATGAACAGCATTCTTACATAAGTATTCCTCTTGTCCAGATGGGTTAGGGCAGTGTGCAGTGTGATTGTGATTGCGTCTTCTGTGGACCTATTGGGGCGGTAAGCAAATTGGGTCGTCCCCGAGGCCGGTGTCAGCGCGCTGCTGGAGCCGCGCGTCAGGGGGGGGGTACTGTCACGACTTCCGCCGAAGTCGGCCCTTCTCTTTGTTCGGGTGGTGTTCGGCGGTCGACGTCACCGGCTTTCTAGTCACCACCGATCCATGTTTCAGTTTCGTTTTGTTTTGTCTGTATTACACACACCTGGTTTCAATTCCCCTATCATGTTCCCTATTTAARCCTCTGGRATACATTTCTGTTCTGTCCGTGATTGTTTGTGTCGTTAGTGGWTGTTGTATGTGCTAGTGTGTTTGTTATTATTCCTATGTGGAATTTTGCTTGTATTTTGAGTAAACTCCGTTGTGTTGCTCAACACCTGTGTCCTGCGCCTGACTCCGCTACATATCTGCACACAATCGCTGACAATATGATAGAAATGGTTATATAATGATATATTTGGGTTAGATAGGATTGATATGGGTTGGGTAGGATATGTATGGTTAGATAGGATATATATGGGTTAGATATGATATTTGTGCACCTCAGACTGCTGGAGCGGACCAGCCACCCCGGCCTGAGGTGCCGAATGTGCCGGAATACGTGGGTGAACAGGGCTTCCGGAGACGGTTCACAGTCCAGTGCTTCGGCGACGGTCTACAGTGGAACTCTGGACGGTCCACGGCCGGAACCTCCTGCGACGGTCCACAGTCCGGAACCTCCTGCGACGGTCCACAGTGCGGAACCTCCAGCGACGTCCACAGTGCGGAACCTCCAGTGACGATCAACGGTCCGGACACTTCAGCGACGGTCACGGTCCAGAACCTCAGCGACGGCCACAGTCCGGAACCTCTCCGACGGTCCACAGACCGGAACCTCCTGCGATGGTTCATGGCGAGGAACCTCCTGCGGGGTCCACGATCCAGGACCTCCTGCAGCGGTCAACAGTTCGGAACCTCCAGCGACGGTCAATGGTCCGGAACCTCCTGCGACGGTCCACGGTCCGGAACTCCTGCGACGGTCCACAGCGCAGAACTCCAGCGATGGTCCACGGTCGGAACTTCCAGCGACGGTCCAAGGTCCGGAACCTCCAGCGACGGTCAACGGTCCGGAACCTCCAGCGACGGTCCACGGTCGGAACTCCAGCGACGTTCCACAGTCCGGAACCTCCAGCGACGGTCAACAGTCGGAACCTCCAGCGAGGGTCAACGTCCGGATGCTTCCAGGCACGGTGTCCAGCTCCGCTCCAGGGCAGGAGCCTTCCTCTGCGCCGGTGCCTAGTCCAGGCACGGTGTCCAGTCCAGCTAAGGGCAGGAGCCTTCCTCTGCGCCGGTGCCTAGTCAGGCACGGTGTCCAGTCCAGCTCCAGGGCAGAGCCTTCCTCTGCGCCGGTGCCCAGTCCGGGTATGGTGTCAGTCCAGCGCCATGGCCAGAGCCTTCCTAGCGCGGTGTCCAGTCCAGCACGGCGACCAGCCCAGCTCCAAGGCGGGATCTTTCCTATGCGCCGGTACCCAGTCGAGGCACGGCGGCCAGCCCAGCTCCATGGCCGGAGCCTTCTTCTGCGCAATTCCCAGTCCAGCACAGCGTCCAACCCAGCTCCAGGCCGGAGTCCTTCTCTGCGCGGTGCCAGTCCAGGCGTTCAGCCCGGCGCCATGGTGGATCGGGGTCTGGGGGGGGGGGGGGGGGGGGCTACCCGCACCGGAGCGCCACCGACACAGTCACCCCTAACCCCCCATTTGGTTTCAGTTTTGCGCCGGAGTCCGCACCTTTGGGGGGGGGGTACTGTCACGCTTGACCATAGAGAGCCTTGGTCTGTCCTATCTGTCCTATCTACCCTTATCTATCATATTAACCATATCTGTCATATCTAACAAACGCATATTGCATATCTAACCCATATCTATCATATCTAACCCATATCTGTCATATCTAACCCATATCTATCATATCTAACCCTTATCTATCATATCTAACCCATATCTGTCATATCTAACCCTTATCTATCCTATCTAACCCATATATGTCCTATCTAACCCATATATGTCCTATCTAACCCATATCTATCATATCTAACCCATATCTGTCCTATCTAACCCATATCTATCATATCTAACCCATATCTATCCTATCTAACCCATATCTATCATATCTAACCCATATCTATCATATCTAACCCATATCTATCCTATCTAACCCATATATATCCTATCTAACCCATATCTATCATATCTAACCCTTATCTAACCCATATCTGTCCTAACTAACCCATATCTATCATATCTAACCCATATCTAACCCATATATATGCTATCTAACCCATATCTATCATATCTAACCCATATCTAACCCATATATATGCTATCTAACCCATGTCTATCATATCTAATCCAGAACTAGATGCCTGTTCACATGTTTTATCATTTCATATGTTTTATGTTTTGGAAATAAAGACATCAGCAGACATATTAAAACAAATATTATCACAAAAATAACGTACTATAAAAAATGTAATCAACTGCTCAAAAACCAAACACTCTTTCTCCTGTCGCTTATAGTGTGTTATTACTGACCACTAATTACATCAAATATGTTATCTTACAGTCCTGTGCTGTGTGAGCTTCATAAACAAAYGCTGACAGATCATGCCCCCAACCAGTAACCCTGCTGTGAGCATATGCACTAATGCAAGGTCACACTGCCGACTGGTCCACATGAGAACACCACAACCTCCATCCGCTTTGCCCTGAGAACCCAAGACTGACACACACTATCCACGTTGTTTACAACAGGAATGTTACGGATATGATCCAATGGTCTTTTAATAAGTTAGGTGTCATTGTTCTAAATCATAAGTCTCTTCATTTATGGCACATTTGAGCATGTCTTTCTTCATCAAGAAGTCGAATAAATCGTGCTTCTATCGAGTGGATGATTCCGTATGCGTCTGAAAGAGGGAGAAGTGATCAAATGGAACTGCTGGCAAAAATGTGCTTAAGGCTCAATGTCATGGYAGGCTCTTTGGCTCCTGCAGTGCTCAGCTGTCTGCGAGGCGATACAAGACCCAGATTTCTATCATGGCAGGTGGTGCCCCTTTAAATTCACAACCTATCGACAATATAACATCCTCCACCAGATACAGAAGCTACGCGACATGCTACATTTAGCCACCCGTGCTACAACAACAAGGAGGTTGTATACTTTGAACATAAGGCAGTGATAGTTCCCTTTGTTCTGAAAAATACGAAATAACTATTATTTTTGAACACTTTAACCTATCTTTTTCTGTCACAATCATGTTGTAAGCACCCCAACGTTAGGTCTTCTGATTTGTCTCATGTTGAAGCACCCACGTGTAGGTCTCTGATGTTTATGTTTGAAGGCCCCACGTCAGGTCTCTGATTTGTGTCTCATGTGAAGAACCCACGTTAGGTCTCTGATTTGTTCTCATGTTGAAGCACCCACGTCAGGTCTCTGATTTGTCTCATGTTGAAGCAACCCACGTTAGTCTCTGATTTTGTCTCATGTTGAGCACCCACGTTAGGTCTCTGATTGGTCTCATTTGAAGCACCCACTTAGGTCTCATGATTTGTCTCATGTTGAAGAACCCACGTCAGTCTTTGATTTGTCTCTGTTAAAGCACCCACGGTTAGGTCTCTAAATTTGTCTCATTGTGAAAGCACCCAACGTTAGGTCTCTGATTTGTCTCATGTTGGAAGAACCCACGTCAGGTCTCTGATTTGTTCTCATGTTGAAGAACCCACGTCAGGTCTCTGGATTTGTCTTCATGTTGAAGCACCCACGTCAGCAGGTCTCTGATTTGTCTTCATGTTGAAGCACCCACGTCATGGTCTCTGATTCTTTCTCATTGTTGAAGCACCCACGTCAGGGTTCTCTGATTTTGTCTCATGTGAAGGAACCCACTTTCAGGTCTCTGATTTGTCTCATGTTGAAAGCACCCAGTCAGGTCTCTGATTTGTTATGTTTGAAGAACCCACGTTCAGGGTCTCTGATTTTGTCTTCATGTTGAAGAACCCACTTAGGTCTCTGATTTGGTCTCATTGTTGAAGCACCCACGTGAGGTCTTCTGATTTGTTCATGTGAAAGGCACCCACGTTAGGTCTCTGATTTGTCTCATGTGGAATAACCCACGTTAGTCTCTGATTGTCTCATGTTGAAGCACCCACGTCAGGTCTCTGATATTGTTCTCATGTTTGAAGAAACCCACTTAGGTCTCCTGATTTGTCTCATGTTGAAGCACCCACGTAGTTCTCGATTTTGTCTCATGTTGAACACCCAACGTAGGTCTCTGAAATTTGTTCATGTTGAAAGCACCCACGTAGGTCTTCTGATTTGTCCTATTGTTGAGCACCCACGTTAGTCTCTGATATTGGTCGCATGTTGAAGAACCCACGTCAGGTCTCTGTGATTTGTCTCATGTTGAAGCACCAGTTAGGTCTCTGATTTGTCTCATGTGTGAAGCCCACGTAAGGTCTCTGATTTGTCTCATGTTGAAGACCCACGTCAGGTCTCTGATTTGTCTCATTTGTTGAAGAACCCACTTAGGTCTCTGATTTGTCTCATGTTGAAGAACCAACGTCAGGTTCTGATTTGTCTCATGTTGAAGCAACCCACGTTAGGTCTCTGATTTGTCTCATGTTGAAGCACCCACGTCAGGTTCTCTGATTTGTCTCATGTTGAAGCACCCACGTTAGGTCTCTGATTTGTCTCATGTTGAAGAAACCCACGTCAGGTCTCTGATTTGTCTCATGTTGAAGCACCCCGTTAGGTCTCTGATTTGTCTGCATGTTGAAAAACCCACGTCAGGTCTCTGATTGGTCTCATGTTGAAGCACCCACGTCAGGTTCTCTTGATTTGTCTCATGTTGAAGCACCCACTGTTAGGTCTTGATGTGTTCTCATGGCTTGAAGAAACCCACGTTCAGGTCTCTGATTTGTCTCATGTTGAAGAACCACGTTCAGTCTCTGATTTGTCTCATGTCTGAAGCACCACGTCAAGGTCTCTGATTTGTCTTGTTGAAGACACCACGTCAGAGTCTCTGATTTGTCTCCATGTTGACGAGCACCCACGTCGTCCTGATGTTGTCTCATGTGAAGAACCCACGTTCAGGTCTCTGATTTGTTTGCTTCATGTTTGAAGCACCCACGTCAGGTCTCTGTTTCATTTGTCTCATGTTGAAGAACCCACGATCAGGTCTCTGATTTGTCTCATGTGGAAGAACCCACTAGGTCTCTATTTGTCTCATGTTGAAGCACCCACGTTGACGGTCTCTTGATTTGTCTCATGTTGGAAGCACCCACGTCAGGTCTCTGATGTGTCTCATGTTGAAGCACCCACGTCTAGTCTCTTATTTGTTCATGTTGAAGCACCCACGTTCAGGTTTCTCTGATTTGTCTATGTTGAAGCACCCACGTTTAAGGTCTCTGATTGTCTCATGTTGAAGCACCCATGGTTAGTCTCTGATTTTGTCTCATGTTTATGGGGGGGGGGGGACGATATACCCTGATTTGCTATGTATGGAGGGGACGTATACCCTGATTTGTCTCATGTATGGGGGGGACGATATACCCTGATTTATCTTGTCTCATGTAATGGGGAGGGACGTATTTGACCCTGATTGTGTTCTCAGATGTTATGGGGGGCGTGATACCCTGAATGTTGGTTGGCTCATTCCCGTGCTTGCCCTTTGTCACTTGCCCTCTCACCTCCAGAGCGTCGAGGCTTGTCCCCAGAACCAATTCAGAGGTTGGAATTGCTGTCTAGGCAGCCGTGGGGTTTGGCAGGATGACATCAGATTCTGTGCTAGTGTCAACGACATATGAAAAACAAGTCGGTCATTACGAGATCGCCTCCAAACAGAGCTCTTCTGGAACTTTTTTAAGAGGGTGGTAAGAGAAGCAAAGTGAGGGCTTGATTAGTGAGTTTTAATGAAGCATGTTGATTTATATTTTCATTATTAGGAATTGTGGTGATATTTTGCAAACAAAAGAGCACAGGGAATATATGTCATGCACGCACATATAGTTTTGGGCTCTTCGGGGATAAATGAAGGCATACTTACAAAAATTACATTTCACACAAATCTGCATAAGGTAAAAACTGTTGTTCGATTGTGATATGACATGTCCATGGACCAGTTTTGTGTATGAAGAAGCCCTCTGAGATTCATACATGACAAAAGCAACTTTATTGAAGTAGACAAGATCGCTGCTGTCTGACCGACTTAATCTATGTTGATTGAAGCAACGAGACGCCTTTCGGCTTCACAAGTCTTCAAGCAAAAAGCACCATTCTGGCAAGTGTGAAGAAAAAGCAGAGGAATGAAAAAAAGAAGAAAAGAAGAGAGAGAGGGAAGGAAAAGCCTATTTTTAACACTCCAACGGTCAAGCAGCAAAGCGTATATAGCAGCTTTTAGAGAATTATTTATGGGCTTCAAAACATCTTTATTCATTAGGGCTACCACCCAACCCTTTCACTTCATCAAGCCTGCAAACAAAGGCCCAGAGCTCGGACCAATCTGTCACGTGTCACCCCTGGGAGCGAACTCTAGCGGAATATGAGGCTTCATTTTGAAGCTGACCGCTTGAAGAGTGAAAAGTGAAAGAAGGAAGAGTTTGGGAGTTTTTCCCCTGATGATACTGCTGTTGTGTAACTCCTGCCATGCTGCCTGCTGCACTCAAAGGATATTCTTCCCCAATACTGGACCATGCATTCATTTCCACGGCCGGTCATGATCTTATTATGAGGATCTAACTTCCACTCTTCCCCTTGTCTCACAGGCTGGCCCCGGCACAGATGCAGGCCTCAGACATCATTGTGTTTTGATTAGAATTGTTATTTAGCTCTCCATATGCTTCTCCGACCTCTCTCTCTCTTCTGTTCTCTTCTGTCTCTCTTGTCTCTCTCTCTCTCTTCTCTCTCTCTCGCCTCTCTCCTCTCTCTCTCTCTCTCTCTCTCTCTCTCTTCTCTCTCTCTCTCTCTCTTCTCTTGCTCTCTCTCTCTCTTCTCTCTCTCTCTCTCTCTCTCTCTCTCTCTCTCTCTCTCTCTCTCTCTCTCTCTCTCTCTCTCTTCTCTCTCCTCTCTCTTCTCTCTCTCTCTCTCTCTCTCTCTCTCTCTCTCTTTCTCTCTCTCTTCTCTTCTCTCTTCTTCTCTCTCTCTCTCTCTCCAAAGCCAGGTGTGGATGCTGTCCGCCCTCTCCTCGGCCCTGTCAACCT
>NC_036854.1:30430219-30435903 GCF_002910315.2 Salvelinus sp. IW2-2015 | reverse complement strand
TCTCTCTCTCTCTCTCTCTCTCTCTCTCTCTCTCTCTCTCTCAAAGCCCGGTGTGGATGCTGCTCGCCCTCTCTCGGCCCGTCAACTGTTAAAAGCGGGCGCACTCCATAACAACATAGGCTATTGTGGGGCCTTTTAAGGTTAAGAGACAAAAGCTTTGAGATCATGAATGAGTGCTTGGCAGTCTATTGGCCGTACCCACACACTGCAATGAGAATGTGACCCTGATGCAATTCAAGCCTCTGCTTTGAAAGTGGGGGATGAAAAAGAGGCGGCCTAATGTTGCTCTCTGCCAGAATGGCCACGTTAAATAGAGGTATTACATACATTTCACTCACATTCTCTTGACTAACACTCACTCTCTATTCTCTATGACAGAAAGAGGCCTAACGTAATGTCCTTGACATATTGGTCGTGGTCTCCATCCTCTACTGCACAATAGACTAACACAGATCCTACCCAGTCTCAACACTGATATATTTCGTCTACACACAGCGGAGGCTCAATTCGGTAACCTGCAGAATTAGCCATCGCGGTCAGATGTGATTTTTCTTTACTCTACAAAAGCACAAAATGAAGCATATAGTAAACATTCTCTGTCTGATGCTTCCTCCAACATCCTAATCTAAATGCTGAGCCTCTCCTTCCCCTTCCTGGGTGTGTTACAGCAGTAACAGTGTCTCCAGGTCCCCCCCCTGTGACAATTTGTCCACATCAGAGAGCCGTCAGCCTTAACAAGGTTTGACTGGTGACACACAGCTCGGAAGGGAGAGGCCAGGCACGGCGTGTGCTAGCCTAGCACTGGGTGCCTGCCTAGGTCCCTGCCTGCCTGGCTGGCTGGCTACCCTGGGGCTAGAGAAAATGAGGAGGAGAGAACACAACTATGAGAAGAGAGAACACCACTGTGAGACCACTGGACAAAAGGACTGGACACCTGGACAAAAGGAACACCTATGTGAGAAAGCTATTCATTGACTACAGCTCAGCATTCAACACCATAGTGCCCTCAAAGCTCATCACTAAGCTAAGGACCCTGCGACTAAACACCTCCCTCTACAACTGGATCCTGGACTTCCTGACGGGCCAACCCCAGGTGGTAAGGGTAGGTAACACCACATCTGCCACGCTGATCCTCAACACAGGGGCCCCTCAGGGGTGCATGCTCAGTCCCCTCCTGTACTCCCTATTCACTCATGACTACACGGCCAGGCACGACTCCAACACCATCATTAATTTTGCCAATGACACAACAGTGGTAGGCCTGATCATCGACAATGATGAGACAGCCTATAGGGAGGAGGTCAGAGACCTGGCCAACCTCTCCCTCAATGTGATGAAGACAAAGGAGATGATTGTGGACTACAGGAAAAAGAGGACCGAGCATCCCCCCGTTCTCATCGACAGGGCTGTAGTGGAGCAGGTTGAGAGCTTCAAGTTCCTTGGCGTCCACATCACCAGCAAACTAACATGGTCCAAGCACACCAAGACAGTCATAAAGAGGGCACGACAAAACCTATTCCCCCTCAGGAGACTGAAAAATTTGGCATGGGTCCTCAGATCCTCAAAAGGTTCTACAGCTGCACCATCGAGAGCATCCTGACTGGTTGCATCACTGCCTGGTATGGCAACTGCTCGGACTCTGACCGCAAGGCACTACAGAGGGTAGTGAGTATGGCCCAGTACATCACTGGGGAAAAGCTTCCTGCCATCCAGGACCTCTATACCAGGCGGTGTCAGAGGAAGGCCCTAAAAATTGTCAACAGACTCCAGCCAACCTGCCTATGTCAATAGACTGGTTCTCTCTGCTAACCGCACGGCACGGCGGTACCGTTTTGATACCGGAGCAACCAAGTCCTAAGGTCCAATAGGCTCTCTAAAAATTTACTACCGCCCTAAGCCATAAGACTCCTGAACATCTATCAATATGGCTACCCCAGACTATTTGGCTGTATTTCCCCCACCTTGTTATTATCATTCTATGCATAGTCCTTTAAAATAGACTCTATCCCTACATGTACATATTACTCAATTAACTTGACTAACCTGTGCCTCCGACATTGACTCTGTACCAGGTACCCCGCTGCCTGTATATAGCTCTCTATTTCTTATTTTACCGCTGCTCTTTAATTACTATTTAAAAAAATATTAATTCTTATTCGTTTTTTATAGATGTTTTTAATAACTGCATGTTTGGTTAAGAGCTTGTAAGTCAAGCATTTCCACACTGTAAGGTCTACACACCTGTTGTATCAGCCATTTACTGTAAGGTCTACTAACACCTGTTGTATTTGGCGCATGTGACTATTACAATTTTATTTGAGAGCGCCAAGAGGAGAGAAATACCACTGTTGGAGAGGAGAGAAACCCCATTTAGGAGAGGAGACAACACCACTGTGAGAGGAACAAAACACCACTGTGAGAAGGAGACAACGAACTGACTGGCTGAGAGGAGACAACAACCACTGTAGAGAGAGAACACACACACTGTGAGAGGAGACAACACCACCATGAGCGGAGAACAAAAACCACTGTGTGAAAGAGAGAAACCATTAGGAGAGGAGAGAACACAACTAGGACGAGGAGAGAAACTCACTGTAGAAAGTGAGTAGAAAACACGCAGTTAGGAGAGGAGAGAACAGCCGAGCTGTGAGAGAGAGAGACATCCACTTGAGAAAGGAGAGAAACCAACTGGTGAGAGGAAGACAAAGAAAAAACAAAAAAAAACAACAACACTTGTGAGAGCGAGAAATACCACTGTGGAGAGGAGAGGCAACAACCATGACCGATTGAGAGGAGACAAACCACTGTGAAAAGAGAGAACATGCATTTACATTATGGTGAGAGGAGAGAATTAATACTCATTATCTATGGAGAGGAGAAGAAAGACAAACATTAGGAAGAGGAGACAATATACTACATACTGTTAGAGCATGTTAGAACACACCACTGTGAGAAGAGAGAAACACCATTAGGAGAGGAGAGATAACCATTAGGAGAGCCTTGGAGAACAAACACCATTAGGTGGAGACAACACATGTGAAGAGGAGACATTACACATTAGGAAGAGGAGAGAACATTCATTAGGAGAGGAGAGAACTGAATTCCATAGACTAGTGAGAGGAAGACAACACACATCTGTGAGGGAGGACAACACTTACTGTGAGAGGAGAGAACACACTTTTTGTGAGGAGGAGTACATACACTCAACCATTGATGTGGTCAGACTTTTTTTCATGCACAAACATGTGAAAAGAGAGAACACCATTCGGAGGAAGTAGGAGAGAATCCACCACTGATGTTGAGGTTAGAAGGAGCAGAAACACATGTTGAGGAAGAGGGAGAACAATACCTACTGTGTGGCAGACGAGAGTAGAAGACACAGCAACTGGGGTGGAGAAGAGAGAACACTGTCAATTAGGAGAGGGAACACCAATTGAGGAGAGGAGAGAATACATTAGGAGAGGAGAACGCAACACCACTGTGTGGGCAGATAGAATATATATATATGATCTCAGGGAGAGTATGGGTAAGCAGTGTACAAGTAGGTCATACCAAGTTCAGCGAAGGGAGACCACAAACACATAAGGAGACGGAGAGAACCCATAGGAGAAGGTAGAACAAAACACGCACTGTGAGAAGAGAGAAGCAACCACTGTGAGAGGAGAGAACACCATGTGAGAAGAGAGAACACCATTAGGGAGGAGGAGAAGAACACCATATAGGAGGAAGAGGAGAGAACACCATTAGGAGAGGAGAACATACATACCACTGTGGAGTAAGAGAAGAGAACAACCAACTGTGAGATGGAGAGAAAACCATTTAGTGAGAGGAAGACAACACCACTGTGGAGAAGCGAGAGACAATTCCATTAGGAGAAGGAGAGAACAACTCATTAGGAGTTGTGGTAGATTAGGGAAGAGGAGAGAACACTATTAGGAGAGGACGACAACACACCATGTGAAGAGGAGAGAACACCAATTAGGAGAGGGAGAGAAAAACACCATTAGGAGAGGCAGCAGAACACGAATTAGTAGGAGGAGAGAAACACCACTTGTGAGAGGAGAAGAACACCATTAGGAGAGGAGAGAACACATTAGTAAGGAGAAGAAACCATTAGGAGGGAGAGAACACCACTGTTGAGAAGAGAGAACGAACCATTTTAGGAGAGGAGAGAAACGCAACCATTAGGAGAGGAGAGAACACACTGTGAGAAGAGAGAAACCATGATAGGAAAGAGGGAGAGAACACACCATTAGGAGAGGAACAACACGCATTAGGAGAGGAGAGAACCAACCATTAGGAATGGGAGGAGAGAACCAAACCGACTTGGTGAGAGGAGAGAACACCATTAGGAGAGGAGAGAACACTCAATGTAGTAAGGAGAGAGGCAGAGAAGACCCACACACTGGTGAGGAAGAGAGAACACCATTAGGAGAGGAGGAGACAGCACCATTAGGAGAGGAGAGAACCACCACTGTGAGAATAGAGAACACCATTCAGGAGAGGAGAGAACACCTCCCTATTAGGAGAGGAGACAACAACCATTAGGAGAGGAGAGAACACCATTAGGAAGGAGACAACAACACTGTGAGAGGAGACAACACTACTGTGAGAAGAGAGAACACCATTAGGAGAGGAGAGAACAACCATTAGGAAGAGGCGAGAAACCCACTTAGGAAGAGAGAGAACACCCACTTGTGAGAAGGAGAGAACACCATTTAGGAAGAGGAGAGAACTACCCATTAGGAGAGGAGAGAACACCACTGTGAGAAGAGAGAACAACCATTAGAAGAGGAGAGAACAACAATTAGGAGAGGCAGACAACACCATTAGGGAGAGGAGAGAACAATTAGGAGAGGAGAATCCACACCACTTGTGAGAGGAGGGGACAACACACACTGTGAGAGAGAGAATCAACAATTGGGAGGGAGGAGAGAAACACCATTAGGGGTAGCAAGAAAAAGGAAGAGAACACCATTTAGGAGAGGAGACAACAACCAACTGTGAGAGGAGAGAACACCATTAGGAGAGGAGAGAAACAGCCATTAGGGAGAGGAGAGACACACTGTGAGAAGAGAGAACACCATTAGGAGAGGAGAGAACACCATTAGGAAGGAAGAGAACACAACAATTAGGAAAGGAGACACACCACTGTGGAGAGGAGAGAACACAGCAATTAGGAGAGGAGAGAACACCATTAGGAAGAGGAGAGGAAGCTACCATTTAGTAGAGGAAGAGAACACAACACTGTTGAGCAGGAGAGACACCATTAGGAGAGGAGAGAACAACTGTGAGAGGCGCGAGAGAACACCATTGGGAGGAGAGGAGAGAACACATGGTGAGAAGAGAGAACACCAATAGGAGAGGAGAGAACACCATTTCAGGAGAGGAGACAACAACATTAGGAGAGGAGAGCAACACCATTAGGAGAGGAGACCAACACACTTGTGAGAGGAGACCAACGACCCCCCACTGTGAGAAGAAGACGCACACCATTAGGAGAGTGAAGAAAACACATTGGAGACGAGGAGAGAAACCAATTGGAGAGGAAAACAACCCAGCTGTGAGAGGAGACAAACCATTTCTGTGAGAGGAGACAACACCACTGTTGAGAGAGACAAACACCATGTGAGAGGAGACAACACCACTGTGAGAGGAGAAGAACACCAACCGTGAGAGGAGCG
>NC_036854.1:30421339-30430119 GCF_002910315.2 Salvelinus sp. IW2-2015 | reverse complement strand
TCAGAGAGATAGATAGAGGAGAGAGACCTTGAGAGAGACAGACACACAGAGAGAGACAGAGAGAGAGAGAGACTTGAGAGAGACAGACAGAGAGAGAGAGACAGACAGACACAGAGAGAGAGAGGAGAGAGAGAGGAGAGAGCAGACTTGAGAGAGAGCAGCGACAAGACGAGAGACAGACACAAGAAGAGACAGGACAGACAGACGACAGACAGACAGACAGACAGACAGGACAGAACAGAAAGACAGATCGAAGACAGACAGACAGACAGACAGACAGACGAAGAGAGAGAGAGGACTCCCTGTTATAGACCTTGCTGCGGTCAAAATGTCTGGGTAAATGGTGCCATACAGAGGTCCTCAGCACTGAACTGTACTCCACCTCTAAGGTTTCATATGTGTGGTTCAATAACTGATGTTGGGTGCAGACAGTTGTATACTGTACATTATGTTAGATTGGTTTTTATTTCTATTGAGTGACAAAAATATATTTAAATGTTTTTGTCTGGCAAAACTTCATGGCTTTTTGTGATTATACTATCACCTTGAAAACAAGTAAAATTTCACTCTGAAGTTACTTGCATCTCAAGACATGAACGCTCAATACAACATCAGCAGACACACAATAGCCAAGAAAAACAACAATGGACTGGATTTCCTCACTGACATCTTTGTGCCTGAGTGGTTGACGTCTGTTCCTCGACAGCATCAGCAGATCTGACGGGCCACATCCAACCCTCTCACGTTACTCCCGGGGTTGATGGATGGAAAGGAAAAGTGACGTCTCGGAGTGTACCCACATCTCCTCAGGCTTGTCATACTGTAAGGTAGCAACATGAAGGCACATCAAGGGGTGGGTGAGTGGTGTGGAGGGGTGTAGTGTTAGTGTCCCAGAGTGTGGGGGTGCAGAGGACCAACCTCATAGCCCTGATGCTGTTTTTTGTTCAGTTTCCTCAAAAGAACGTCCTGCCAAGCATGGAGAAAGCTGTGTCCATCACTGTCAGGCCATATGAAGCTCAGTGCTGAGGCCTGCTGAGAAAGATGGAAGAATGGGTTGACACCTGACTCAAGATGGAAGGGTTGGGACTGACGCCTTGACTCAAGATGGAAGGGTGGGATGACGCTTGACTCAAGATGGAAGGTGGGATGATGCCTGACTCAAGATGGAAGGAAAGACTGACGCCTGACTCAAGATGGAAGTGTGGAACTGACGCGCTGACTCAAGTGGAAGGTGGGACTGACACCTGACTCAAGGATGGAAGATTGGACTGACGCCTGACTCAAGATGGAAGGGTGGGACTGACGCCTGACTCAATGGAGGATACAGAACTGACCCTGGATCGCAGGAGGGGTGGAACTGACGCTGACTCAAGATGGAAGGTGGGACGGCTGACACCTGACTTCAAGATGAGAATTGGACTGACGCCTGACTCAAGGATGGAAGAGGTTGGACTGACGCCTACTCAAGATGGAAGGGTGGAATGACGCCTGACCAATGGAAGGTGGAACTGGCGCCTGACTCAAGATGGAAGGGTGGGACTGACGCCTATCAAGATGGAAGGATAAGACTGACGCCTGACTCAAGAGGAGGTTGGAACTGCGCCTGACTCAAGATGACAGGGTGGGACTGACGCCTGACTCAAGATGGAAGGATAGGACTGACGCGCTGACTCCAAGATGGAAGGGTGGGACTGACACCTGACTCAAGGAGGAAGAAAATGGGACTGACGCCTGACTCAAGATGGAAGGGTGGGACTGAGCCTGACTCAAGATGGAAGGTGGAACTGGCGCCTGACTCAAGATGGAGGGTGGGACTGACGCCTGACTAAGATGAAGGGTGGGACTGACGCCTGACTCAAGATGGAAGGGTGGGACTGACGCCTGACTCGGATGGAAGGTGTGGGACTGGCGCCTGACTCAAGATGGAAGGTGGACTGCGCTGACTGCAAAATTGGCAAGCGCGGTGGACCAGATGGCAAGGGTGGACTGACGCCTGACTCAAGATGGAAGGTGGGACTGACGCCTGACTCAAGATGGAAGGGTGGGACTGACGCCTGAACTCAAGATGGAGGGTGGACTGACGCCTGACTCCAAGATGGAAGGTTGGACTGAGCGCCTGGTCAAGGGAAGGGCTGCGGACTGACCCCTGACTCAAGATTGGAAGGATGGGACTGACGCCTGATTCGAAGAATGGAAGAATGGAAAGATGACGCCTGACTCAAATGGAAGGGTGGGACTGACGCCTGACTCAAAGATGGAAGGTGTGACTGACGCGCCATGACTCACAGATGGAAGGTGGATGACTGGCGTGCCTGACGCAGACTGGAAGGGTGGGACTGACGCCTGACTCAAGATGGAAGGATAAAGGACTGACGCCTGACTCAAGATGGAAGGGTGGGACTGACCCTGATCAAGATGGAAGAGTGGACTGACGCTGACGTCAAGATGGAGGGTGGGACTGACGCCTGACTCAAGATGATGGACGGCCGCGTGTGGACTGCGCTGATCAAGATGGAAGGTGGACTGACGCCTGATCAAGATGGAAGGGTGGGCGTGACGCCTGACTCAGAGGAAGGGTGTGGACTGCGCTGACTCAGATGGAGGTGGGACGCGCCTGACCAAATGGAGTGGACTCGTGCCTGACTCAAGATGGAAGGTGGACTGACTGCCTGCTCAAAGATGGAAGGATGGGACGACGCCTGATCAAGATGGAAGGGTGGATCTGACGCCTGAACCAAGATGCAAGGGACTGGGACGTGACGGCTCGACTCAAGATGGTAAGGTGACTGACGCCTGAAGTGGAGTCCTGAGTACTGGAGCTAGATGGGATAGACTGACGCACTGACCAGATGGACGACGCTGACTCATGGAAGGTGGGACTGCAGCCTGATCCTGGCAAGATCGCTGCAAGATGAAGGATTGACTGCACTGATCAGAGAGAGGGTGGGACTGACCCCTGACTCCAAATGGAAGGGGATCAGACGTCTGATCAAATGGGAAGGATAAGACTGACCACTCAGAGGGTGAACTGCCTACAAATGAAGGATGGGACTGGACGCCTGATCAAGATGGAGGGAATTGGACTGACGTGACTCTACATAATGAAGGTGGACGACTGCCTGACTCAGTAGAGTCGAGGATGAAGATGACGGGTGGAACTGAACGCCTTGACTCAAAGGATGGAAGGGATGACGTCGCCTGACCAAGTAAGGACTCCCTTGATTAAGTGAAGCGGTGGGGGACTGACGCTGACTCAAGATGGAAGAAAGACTGCACGCTCCAAGGGTGGACTCGCACTGATAGGAAGGGTGGGACTGACCTACCTGTCAAGATGGAAGGAAAGCACCGCGCGACTGAAGAGTGCTGGCCTGACTCAAGAAATGCGAAGGTGGAGACACTGGACCAGAAAAGCGGACTGACGCCTGTCAAATGGAAGGGAACTTGAAAGATGGAAGTGACTGGCGACTCAAGATGCGAGGGTGGGCCGACCGAGGTGGACAGACCAGACTCAAGATGGAAGGGTGAGCGTGCCTGACTAATGACTTAGACTGCAACAGGATAGATGGACTGACTGATTCAAGCGTGGAGGTGGAGACGACGCCTGACTCCAAGATGAGAAGGTGGAAGACCCAGCGTAGTGGAACACCTGACCGAAGATTGAAGGATTGGAACTGACGCCATACTCGACAATGAGAAGGGTGGGACGACGCCTGACTCAAGAATGGAAGGGTGGTAGCTGAACAAATGAGGTGACGACGCCTGCTCAAGATGGAAGAGGTGAATGGACGACCTGACTCAGATTGGAAGGGATGGACTGACGACCTGACCTCAAAGAGAGAAGCGCATGACAAAAAGGGTGACTGATCCTACTCAAGAGGAGTGGGACTGAGAGACAAAAGTGACGCCTGACTCAGATGTAGAGGTGGGGCTGACGCCTGACTCAGAAGGAAGGGTAGGACACTGCGCCTGATACAGATGAAGGGGGTCCGACGCACAGTAAAAGCGACGCCTGACTCAAAGGAAGGTGGCGAACCTCAGAGCCATACTTATCGCCTGCTAAAATGGAAGGGTGGGACTGCGAGCCTGACTCAGATGGAAGTGAAGGACGACCTGACTCAAGATGGAAGGATAAGGTCTGCGCCTGACTCAAGATGAGGAATGCTGACGCCTGACTCAAATAGGGGACGACGCACTAGAGGGGGTGGATCACTGACCTGAGCCAATGGAAGGGTGACTGCGCCTGACCAAGAGAAGTGGGACCTGACGCCTGACTCAAGATGGGATAAGGAGCTGGACGAATGAGTGCCAGACTGACCAAGACTGGAAAGTGTGGACGACGCCTGACATCAAGATGAAGATGAGACGACGCCTGACTCAATGATTCAGAAGGATGGGAAATGCGGCCTGATTCAGATGAAGAATGGGACTGACGCGCTCGACGTCAAGATTGGAAAGGGTGGACTGACTGCTGACTCAAGGATGTGAAGTGTGTGGAGTGACGCCTGCTCAAGATGGAGATAGTACGACGCCTGATCAAGAGGAAGATGGACTCTGACGCCCTGACTCAAGATATGAGGGATGGGACTGAACGGCATGACTCAGATGGACATTGGTAGAGCACTGAGCCCTTGACTCAGATGGAAGGGTGGGACTGAAGCATGACTGAAGTATGGAAGGTGGGAACTTGACCCGCCTGACCTCAAGATGTGAAGGGTGGGACTGACGCCTCCGATCTCAAGATGAAGGGTGGGCTGAGCGCCTGTTAAGATGGAAGGGTGGGACTGACTCTGATCTCAAGATGAAAGGATAGACTGACGCCTGACTCAAGATGGAAGTTGGTGGACTGGCGCTTTGACTCAAGATGGAAGGGTGGAGACTTGATGCCTGAGTCAAGATGGAAGGATAAGCTGCGCCTGACTCAAGTGGAAGTGATAGAGACTGACGCCTGACTCAAGGGAGTTGGACTGAGGCCTGACGTCAACATGTCTCTCTCTCTGCCTCTCTCTCTCTCTCTGCCTCTCTCTCTCTCTCTGCCTCTCTCTCTCTCTCTCTCTCTCGCCTACTCTCTCTCTCGCCCTCTCCAGAGATATTTGTGTTTTCCTCAGCAGTCACCTGCCACAACGGGAGCCCAAATGAGATTCAGAGGCTTTTTGTCCCAATCAGCTTCTCCTGTCACTCTAATACTCTCTGGAGACACAGCTTAATACGCAACATGCTCCTCAGATGTAGATAACCGGGCGGCCGTGCTGCGAGCCGTGCCCCGACTCAGTGTGTGTGCGTACGTGCGTGTGTGCGTACGTGCGTGTGTGTGCAATGGACAGCTCAGGGCCTCTAGAATGAAAGGAATCCACAGCCTTATTGACGTTTTAATCAAAAACAGTTAGCACTGAGTCAGTCTGAAACAGGGGAGGGAAAGGGAGGCTTTGTATCAAAGCTTCTTCAAAATAATATGCAAGAATTGAAATGCAGACCTCACTGACACGTAATTTACCTGCTGTCACTCTGCGTGTGTGTGTGTTTGTGTGTGAATACCTGTTGTGATGCCCCCCCCCTCTGCCCCCCTCCTCTCAAATCCCTCTCTAGCATGTCAAGTGCTAAGGAGAGGAGATGAAAGCCTGAAGGGAAGACAGGAGCAACAGGGTTTCTAGAGGCTGGGGAGGCAGAACAGGAGAGGAGAAGAGTGAGTGGAGTGGAGTGTTGTGCTGGGTTTCTGGAGTGGGGTTACTCTGTTAGATAGACTGAGTTGTAACTGCACTGATGGTCTGAGGGGGTTGCAAGCAAATGATATGAGTGAATAAAAGTCAATGACCGTTTTGAGCATTTTGATTACAAGATGTATCAGGGATGTCTGTCTGTATGACTACATACAGAGAATAGAGGCTGAGTGGATAATGTTAACTAACCGTAATGTCCATTTGTGTTTAAAGCAATGACAGTCCACGGATTTAAGATGTAGAAATATACTGTAAGCACTGTAAACAACTTTCTGGTGAGATGTCAGGGATATTTCTGTATAATTCATGTCACGTTCATGTTTGGTTTCTAGTTTTACTTGTCATGTACTCTAACTAATCACACTATGAAATATGCATCCTAATGTCATCCCTTCACAGAACTCCAGACAGAGGATGCGTCCCAAACAATATAGTGCACAACAAACTATATAGTGCCCTAAGGGCCCTGGTCTAAAGTAGTGCACTATATAGGGAATAGGGTGCCATTTAGGATGCAGATTGTGTGTCCCGTGAAGGTGACTCTGACTTCTCATTGTCACATCTGATCTTTCTCATGAGTTGGAGTGTTTAGAGAACATTTAGAGAGCATCAGATTCACCGCAAATTCTACAACATTAGCATCCCTGTTAAATGATTCATTGTGTACCCCCTTTCCTCTGAGTAAGTTAAAAAGATGCAGACAACAATTTTCATTTCCAAACCCGAATCTACACAACTCATTGTTAAACACAGTCCATTGGGTTTTAAAGATGTTGTCACAGACTTTTCATCAAACATTAGTGCACGGTTCCAATGATTTCATGCAATCCGCTTTTTACATCTCGCCTTTAATGACACCCTCAAAAAAGCATTAAAACTTATCATAAATCGCACAATAATAATGATGGGAGACAGAGAGAGCGAGAGAGAGAGAGAAAGACTCCCCMTCCCTAACCGGTCATAAATTGATCCTCTACCACAGAGCGGCAGGTAGGAGGTGACAGCTGCTTAATTTGGTATTGTCACTGTGGCAACTTAATCCTGTAACGGGCCTTGCTGACAACAGACACAGACGGCAGCGGCGACAGTGAGAGAGAGAGAACGGCACTCCCGTTGCCCGTTCGCTCCAGCACCAGTAACAACCAAGGTCACTTTAATTAACTGCCAAATTACAATTTAAATGATAATACTAATCACTCACTTTGCAATAGCGAGAAGCTACTGGCTGTCGTGTTAATTTAGGGCTGTGGGGGGAAAATGGCCACTTCTCCCCTCTGCCTCGCAGCAGGGTTGGTTTCTGTGTGTCTGCTATTTATTTGGACTGTCTGGGATATTCTTTCTCTCAAGATTTTCAATTAGTCATCATGATGCGTTTGTCTCAATGTATTCCCTGTAGTAGTCAGACAATCACTGCTCCTTCTCTCTGAAGTATCTGGAATTGAAATGAATGGCTCTCTCAATTCCATCGAGGGTTCCTCAACAATATCCTTAGGCCTTTGTTTAGTGTAAATGTTAGGAAAATTGCCAGTGCAAAACGTATGTGAAATGCTAATTGAGGTAACCAATCTCTTGGGCATACTTTACGATCGTTGTCACTTAACTCTCTGGACACAACACAGGAAACGCTTAGACAGTGACTGCCTGAATCGTACCCCTCTTTCTACTGTGCTCATGAGGCTTGCTAAGTTGGATGCTGAGCAGAGCAGAGCCCTGCCAGTTTCCAGACCAGACCAGATATTTATTCCAGCCAACCTTCAACCCATTACTGTTACTGCCCATCTGCCATGACGGACACTCTCCACCCGCCCTCCTAAAGGTTACTCATTTACATACGGAACACTGCTCCACCAATAACAGAGCTTCAATCAATCACTTCCTCATGATGATGATTCTGTATGTAAAAACCCAACAGTGAGATAAAACTCTGGAAGCCTGTTTGGAGGGTGGTTCTGGAATATTGGGGTTCCGGAATGTCACAACAACTGGCCACCTGTTCTGCTCTCTGAAGGAAATAGTGCATCATTTCCTAGATGAATTATAATGGTGGATATCTGAACTTGATGTATTGTTGTAATCGTTAGCCATATGGCGCAAACTCCCTTCCTTCCCCCCAACCCCGTAACATTCAAATAAGCACAGATTACAGGGCTAGGTCATCACAACCTTTACCACCGTGCAAATTAATCTTAGTCTGGTCAGAGGGGAGGGGGAACAGACAAATGATTAGAATAAATTAAATCACTCCTGCATTTCTCAAAATTGTAACACAGGAGCATGGTCCAATCACTCACGGAGGCACACACACAGAGAAAGACAACCCTGCAACTTCAGCTGTTATTGAACCAAATAAAACCCACTTTGTTTTGACTGAGATTCAAGCACTCAGTGAGTTACTGGAGCCTGAAACTAGAGCATTAATTAGAGGATCTGCCTACCTATAGCTGATAGACCCATGTCATGTTTCCCTATCTCCCAGAGATCACACTAGACGTCTTTACATGACGCTCGAGTAATGAAATCCAGTTTGAGTTTTACCATTGTGTCTCCTCTTCATCCCCTCTTTCAAAATGTCCCCTTACGACTCCTCACACCCTCTTATAATGATAAAACAGTTCAAATAGGGGGAGGCATAGAAATATCATCAAGAAACATCATTATTTATCATTATTTTCTTGAGCCCCGTCTGACATTAATATTACAATCTCTGTTGTTAATAATTACTGAACCACACAGCTATTGCCTCACAGCTATCTTATATTAGGTTGTATCTTCTCCTCAGATCTGCGGGACTGTTTCCTGACACAAAGTTGATGTGTCGTGGTGATTGGCGTGTGGGAGATGACGTGCGGGGGGAGCGGGTTGTGAGGGACTGACAGAGAGTTGTCAGGTTGATGCCTCCCCTGTTGGCTGCTCTAGGCCAGTCACCTGTCATGTCAGGTGAAGGCTCGTCACTGCTGAAGACCAGAGGAAGCAGAGTGAATACAACCGGATGAGCAGACAGAGAGAGAGAGACAGGCTTGAGAGAGACAGACACACAGAGAGAGACAGACAGACAGACACAGAGAG
>NC_036854.1:30398065-30417798 GCF_002910315.2 Salvelinus sp. IW2-2015 | reverse complement strand
CATCCTTTTTGATGTTTGCTGTTCTGTGTCCTTGTTCCGCCCTGTCGTGTTTCCGCCTTCTTCAGATGCTGCGTGTGAGCAGGTATCTATATCAGCTACGGCCTGCGCCTTCCCGAAGCGACCTGCAGTCTGTGGTCGCGTATCCAGTTGTTCCCCTCTACTGCCTAGAGGATTTCAGTTTTCCTGGTTGACTTTACCTGAGATTATATCCAGGATTATCGTTTTTGTTATAGACTGGAATAAAGACTCTGTTCTGTTAGTCGCTTTTGGGTCCTCATTCACCAGCATAACAGAAGGATCCGACCAAGAATGGACCCAGCGACTACGGATTCTCGCAACACTGCCGTCGAGATCCAGGGAGCAATGCTCGGCAGACACGAGCAGGAATTGTCTGCTGCTCGTCATGCCGTTGAGACCCTGGCCGCTCAGGTCTCCGACCTCTCAGGACAGTTTCAGAGTCTTCGTCTCGTGCCACCA
Source organism: Salvelinus sp. IW2-2015 (assembly GCF_002910315.2). Lineage (NCBI taxonomy): Eukaryota > Metazoa > Chordata > Actinopteri > Salmoniformes > Salmonidae > Salvelinus > Salvelinus sp. IW2-2015. The sequence goes on along the minus strand of NC_036854.1, from coordinate 30,417,321 downwards.
GCCTTCCTGGTCTTCCGAGTCTCCGGAACCTAGGGTTAATAACCACCTTGTTACTCTGGGCAGCCCACTGAGTGCCGCTCCTTTCTCACCCAGTGTGATATTGTGTTCTCTCTCCAGCCCACACATACTCAAGAGAGAGAGCTCGGATCGCCTACGTCATATCACTCCTTACTGGTCGGCTCGGAGTGGGGCACAGCTATCTGGGAGGCAAGGGCTGAGTGTACTAACGATTATCAGAACTTTAAAGAGGAGATGATACGGGTTTTTGATCGTTCAGTTTTTGGGAAGGAGGCTTCCAGGGCCCTGGCTTCCCTATGTCAAGGTGATCGATCCATAACGGATTACTCTATAGAGTTCGCACTCTTGCTGCCTCCAGTGACTGGAACGAGCCGGCGTTGTCGCTCGTTTTCTGGAGGGACTCCACGCTGAGGTTAAGATGAGATTCTCTCCCGGGAGGTTCCTTCCAGCGTGGACTTCTTGATTGCACTCGCCATCCGCATAGAACGACGGGTAGATCTTCGTCACCGAGCTCGTGGAAGAGAGCTCGCGTTAACGGTGTTCCCCCTCTCCGCATCTCAACCATCTCCTCCACCGGCTCAGAGACTGAGCCCATGCAGCTGGGAGGTTATTCGCATTTCGACTAAGGAGAGGGAACGGAGAATCACCAACCGCCTTTGCCTCTATTGCGGTTCTGCTGGACATTTTGTCATTTCATGTCCAGTAAAAGCCAGAGCTCATCAGTAAGCGGAGGGCTACTGGTGAGCGCTACTAAACTCAGGTCTCTCCATCAAGATCCTGTACTACTTGTCGGTCCATCTACGCTGGACCGGTTCGGCTGCTTCCTGCAGTGCTTGATAGACTCTGGGGCTGAGGGTTGTTTTATGGACGAAGCATGGGCTCGGAAACATGAACATTCCTCTCAGACAGTTAGCGGGGAGCCCACGCCCATGTTTGCCTTAGATGGTAGTCTTCTCCCCAGTATCAGATGTGAGACACTACCTTTAACCCTCACAGTATCTGGTAACCACAGTGAGACCATTTCTTTTTGATTTTTCGTTCACCTTTTACACCTGTTGTTTGGGTCATCCCTGGCTAGTATGTCATAATCCTTCTATTAATTGGTCAAGTAATTCTATCCTATCCTGGAATGTTTCTTGTCATGTGAAGTGTTTAATGTCTGCTATCCCTCTGTTTCTTCTGTCCCCTCTCTTCTCAGGAGGAACCTGGTGATTTGACAGGAGTGCCGGAGGAATATCATGATCTGCGCACGGTCTTCAGTCGGTCCAGAGCCACTCCCTTCTCCTCACCGGTCGTATGATTGTTGTATTGATCTCCTTCCGGGGACCACTCCCCCTCGGGGTAGACTATACTCCTCTGTCGGCTCCCGAACGTAAGGCTCTCGAGGATTATCGTCTGTTTCTCTCGACGCCGGTACCGGTGGTGCCTTCTTTCTCTCCCGCCGGAGCGGGGTTTTTTTTGTTAAGAAGAAGGACGGTACTCTGCGCCCCTGCGTGGATTATCGAGGGCTGAATGAATAACGGTTAAGAATCGTTATCCGCTTCCCCTTATGTCGTCAGCCTTCGAGATTCTGCAGGGAGCCAGGTTCTTTATCATAAGTTGGACCTTCGTAACGCTTACCATCTCGTGCGCATCAGAGAGGGGGACGAGTGGAAAACGGCGTTTAACACTCCGTTAGGGCATTTTGAATACGGCCTTCTCGTCCCTCTCCCCTGGCGGTGTTAGCGGTGATCAGAGTGTGACAGGCGGGCCTTGGGGAGCCCTGAGCACCGTTTACAGCTCTTTTGGTGTTAATGTCTCCTGTCTTCTCCTATTTCCTTCCCACCACACCTCCTCCTCCCCTCCCTCCCTCTACCTCCCCTGTCTCCCTCTACCTCCCCAGCCTCCTTCTATATCTCCTGCCTCCATCTACCTCTCCTGTTTCCCTCCTCCTCCCCTGCCTCCCTCTACTTCCCCTCTCTTCCTCTACCTCCCCCTGCCTGCTCCTATATCCCCTGCATCCCTCTACTTCCCCTGTCTCCCTCTTTTCTGCCTCCCGCTACCTTCCCTGCCTCCCTCTACCTCCCTTGCCTCCCTCTACCTCCCCTACCCCCCTCTACCTCCCCTGCTTCCTTCTATATCTCCTACGTCACTCTACCTCCCCTGCCTCCCTCTGCTAGACTTATCCCTAAGGAGGTAGATTATAAGCATTGTACAACCGTTGTTGTAGAATCTACAATTTTAAATGGAAAATGTGCCCAAATTATTGAACAATTTTACCTTATATTGGGTACATAGAACAATAGAAAACAGTCTATAGGCTCTGAAACCTGGGTTCCTAGAGACCCAGACCCAGGTTCCTAGAGACCAAGACCCAGGTTCCTAGAGACTCAGACCCAGGTTCCTAGAGACCCAGACATCTTCACACCCAGACCCAGGTTCCTAGAGACCCAGACCCAGGTTCTTAGAGACCCAGACCCAGGTTCCTAGAGATCCAGACCTCTTCACACCCAGACCCAGGTTCCTAGAGACCCAGACCCAGGTTCCTAGAGACCCAGACCCAGGTTCCTAGAGACCCAGACCTCTTCACACCCAGACCCAGGTTTCTAGAGACCCAGACCCAGGTTCCTAGAGACCCAGACCTCTTCACACCCTGACCAAGATCCAGTGTATCTACACCGTCACAAGACCCAGACCAATGTGTAAAACCCAGACTGAGATGTTCATAGTATTTACCCATCGGCACCCAACAGCCAGACATCAATGGGTTAAATAAACTCTGTAGGCACCAGGAATAAGATGTGTAACGATTGCTAATTGCCTCGTTAGTATGAAACAAAAGCAGTGTTTTTCTCCCAGTGCTGAAGGGCTAAATTAGCAGCAAACAAACAAGCAGGAAAAACATGTGAATAAGGATGTTGTTACATGAGCATCTGTGGATACAGCTGCCACTCGCTCTGTCCCTCCTGCCTGTTTCTCTGTCTGCTTCACTCTGTTTCAAATTAACAATGCTCACGCTTCTACATGTTCCTTGCTGGGTTGACAGTTGTCAGACTACATCATCAGTGTTCATGCCTGACCATGGCTTTAACCTTTTACTGCAGTGGGCTAAATTAGGCTCAAACAGAGTGTTTCTTGGTAGTCTTAAACACATCTACAGTACTGTGCAAAAGTTTTAGGCAGGTGTGAAAAAATGCTGTAAAGTAAGAATGCTTTCAAAAACAGACATGTTAATAGATTATATTTATCAATTAACTAAATGCAAAGTGAGTGAACAGAATAAAAATCTACATCAAATCAATACTTGKGGTGACCCCCCTTTGCCTTCAAAACAGCATCACTTCTTCTAGGTACACTTGCACACAGCTTGAAGGAACTCGGCAGGTAGGTTGGCCCAAACATCTTGGAGAACTAGGGCCTCCTGGGTGGCACAGTGGTCTAGGGCACTGCATCGCAGTGCTAGCTGTGCCACCAGAGACTCTGGGTTTGCGCCCAGGCTCTGTCGCAGCCGGCCGCGACCGGGAGGTCCGTGGGGTGACACACAATTGGCCTAGCGTCGTCCGGGTTTGGCCGGTAGGGATATCCTTGTCTCATCACGCACTAACGACTCCTGTGGCGGGGCGGGCGCAGTGCACGCTAACCAGGTCGCCAGGTGCACAGTGTTTCCTCCGACACATTGGTGCGGCTGGCTTCCGGGTTGGAKGYGCGCTGTGTTAAGAAGCAGTGCGGCTTGGTTGGGTTGTGTTTCGGAGGACRCATGGCTTTCGACCTTTGTCTCTCCCGAGCCCGTAAGGCAGTTGTAGCGATGAGACAAGATAGTAACTACTAACAATTGGATACCACGAAATTGRGGAGAAAAGGGGGTAAAAACAACAACAAAAATAAATAAACATCTTGGAGAACTAACATCTCTAACATCATCCAAGATGTTTATTTTTTTGTGTTTTTTGTTTTTGAATTTTCTCCCCTTTTCCCCACTGTTCTTCTTTGGATTTAGGCAGCCTCAGGTGCTTCTCTCTCTTCATGTAATCCTAGACAGACTCGATGATGTTGAGATCAGGGCTCTGTGGGGGCCATACCATCACTTCCAGGACTCCTTGTTCTTCTTAATGACTTTCGCTGTATGTTAGGGGTCGTTGTCATGCTGCAGAATAAATCAGATGCCAATCAGATGCCTCCCTGATGGTATTGCATGAGGGATAAGTATCTGCCTGTACTTCTCAGCATTGAGGAGACCAAATCCCAAATCCCCAAATACATTTGCAGAAATGCAGCCCCAAACTTGCAAGGAACCTCCGCCATGCTTCACTGTTGCCTGCAGACACTCATTTGTGTACCGCTCTCCAGCCCTTCGGCGAACAAACTGCCTTCTGCTACAGCCAAATATTTCACATTTTGACTCATCAGTCCAGAGCACCTGCTGCCATTTTTCTGCACCCCAGTTCTTGTGTTTTCCTTCATAGTTGAGTCGCTTGGCCTTGTTTCCACGTTCCACGTTCATGTTTCCATGAAGGCCATTTCTGACCAGACTTCTCCGGACAGTAGATGGGTGTACCAGGGTCCCACTGTTTTCTGACAATTCTGAGCTGATGGCACTGCTGGACATCTTCCGATTGCGAAGGGAAGTAAGTATGATGTGTCTCATCTGCTGCAGTAAGTCTCCTTGGCCGACCACTGCATCTACGGTCCTCAACGTTGCCCGTTTCTTTGTGCTTCTTCAAAAGAGCTTGGACAGCACATCTGGAAACCCCTGTCTGCCTTGACATGTCTGCCTGGGAGAGACCTTACTGATGCAGTATAACTACCTTGTGTCTTGTTGATGTGCTCAGTCTTGCCATGGAGCATGACTTTTGACAGTAAACTGTCTTCAGCAACCTCACCTTGTTAGCTGTTCCTCACCCAAGGCTATTCTTCCTACACAGCTGTTTCTGTGTCAGTTAATATTTGTGTTTCAACCTACATATTGAATTGATGATCATTAGCACCTGTTTGGTATAGTTGTTTAATCATACACCTGACTATATGCCTACAAATCCCTGACTTTGTGCAAGTGTACCTACAAGAATTGATGCTGTTTTGAAGGCAAAGGGTGGTCTCACCAAATATGGAATTGATTTAGGTTTTTCTTCTGTTCACTCACTTTGCATTTARTTAATTGATAAATATGATCTATTAACATGTCTATTTTTGAAAGCATTCTTGCTTCATAGCATTTTTTCACACCTGCCTTAAACTTTTGCACAGTACTGCATTTTGAAACAAAAGTACAGTATACATCTCATACACATGGGAAATATTGTCATGTTTTGTCATTGATTATCATGTCTTGTCCCTGTGCTTCCCCTTCTATTCGTTTCCCTCTGCTGGTCTTATTAGGTTCTTTCCCTCTTTCTATCCCTCTCTCTCCCCCTCCCTCTCTCCCTCTCTCGCTCTCTCTCTCTATCGTTCCGTTCCTGCTCCCAGCTGTTCCTCATTCTCCTAACTACCTCATTTACTCTTTCACACCTGTCCCCTATTTTGCCCTCTGATTAGAGTCCCTATTTCTCCCTCTGTTTTCCGCTTCTGTCCTTGTCGGATGCTTTTTGTTACCACTCTATCCCTCTCTCCTCTCTCCTCCCCCCTCCCCTCTCCTCCCCCCCCCTCCGGTGCCCTCCCCTCTCCTCCCCCTCCCTCCCTTCCTCTCCCTCCCCAGGTGCCCCTCCCTCTCCCCCCCCCCCCCTCCGGTGCCCCTCCAGGAGGGAGAGAGGGATGGGGGAAGGAGGGAGAGAGGGATGGATGAGAGAGTCTGCCAGGGTTTGCTGCTCGCGACACAAACCCTCACCCTGTATTGTCTGCCAGCATCAGCAGATGACTGAGAAAGGAACTGCTCAACTTCAGACATGACCAGACAACATGTGTGTGTGTGTGTGTGTGTGTGTGTCTGTGTGTGTGTGTTGAATATAACTGAGATTCCTGTTTTGTAAAAAAAATCGGAATTATTTTTGACGTCAGACAAATTTAGTTTGAGTAACTTGAGAATATTTTATATGAAGTTCCACTTGCAGTTAGTAACTTTTTACAACCCAAATTATCACTCACACAGATTCAGCTGGGTCACAGCTCCTCAGCAACATCCAGCAGACATAATAATCACACTGCCACTTAACCATACCCTCCTCTTGACGCTCGCTGCCCTCCCCATTGGCATATAAAACCTGACTGTTTTCCAACAACATGATTTCACAAATGGAGGAACGGCATCTGCTTTCCCGCAGCTTCACATTTGGCTGCCATGGTCGCTCAGATGAGCTGAAGCAGGTAATGGAGGGAGGGGGGTGTGGGGCAGGGGGTGAAGAGGGCAGGGGGTGGCCCCTAGGGGCCCCTGAACAGAGGGCCCTGGGGGACTCTACTGGGAGGCTCTGCTGTGAGGGGCCATGCCGTCCCGGGCCAGATGAATCCGCATACGTAATGAGGACAGAGAAGCGACAGAGAGAAAGAGAGTAGAAAGAGAAGGCACCATGACAGATCAGTTCAAAGAGAATGAAAGTGCTGCTGTTGTCTCTGGGCTGTTTGGGAGATCATGTTTGGGGAGTGTTAAACTGTGATAGTTTAGGGTTTTGAAGCCTGCTTATTTTATTAGGTTTTCTTTGCAAAGCACTCGGCAAATATTCTCCATGTGATTTCACTACTGGGTTGTTTCTCTCCTCATAGTGCGTGGGACAGAGAGAGATGGAGGGATGGGGGAAGGAGGGAGAGAGGGATGGGAAGGAGGGAGAGAGGGATGGGGGAAGGAGGGAGAGAGGATGGGGGAAGAGGGAGAGAGGGATGGGGGAAGGAGGGAGAGAGGGATGGGGGAGGAGGGAGTGTGGTGGGAAGAGAGATATGGAGGATGGGGGAAGGAGAGGGAGAGAGGGGAGGAAGGAGGGAGAAGAGGGATGGGGGAAGGAGGGAGAGAGGGATGGGGGAAGGAGGGGGAGGATGGGGGAATGTCTGTTTCCTGTCTGTTTCCATGTCTGTTTCCTGTCTGTTTCCATGTCTGTTTCCTGTCTGTTTCCATGTCTGTTTCCTGTCTGTTTCCATGTCTGTTTCCGTGTCTGTGTATGTTTCTGCTGAGCATGATGGAGACAGCATTGCTGGGCAACGCTATTTCACACATCCCCTTCATCTGAGCCACAGTCTGTCTGTCAGTCTGTCTGTCTGTCTGTGATGTGAGAAAAACAGGCTGACTCTCCAAGCTTTTTTGCTCCAGTGCAAAAGTTCAACATTGAAACACCATCTGTTCAATAGGACTAATCTAGGCAGGAGAGAACCAAGTCCAAGGCTTCCTTGATTGTGAGGCTTTCTTGTCTTTGGAGTTCCTGCCATAAGCTTGGACTTGAAACCAAGGTAGTGTAGATTGAGAGAATATTTATTTCAATGCTTGATTACATAATGAGAACAATATGAGACAAGTATTGTGTTTAGTTAGAGTGATTATCTGAGGAAACAAATTTGAATTTGAACTGTAGCCTATTTATTGAAAGTAGTTCCACTTGATCTATTTAATGTGATGCAACTGGAGGTAAAAGGAGCATACCTTTAGCACTTTTATTGCATATGTCTGAATTTAAAAGCCCTTGACAGTGGACATTATTCTTTGAACACAGCCAACCCCTCAACCAGAGATGGCTTCTTCAGTCTCCAATCAAAAGAGTGCTATAGGTACAGTACTTACACTAGAGAGAAATCCTTTGTCCTCTCTTTTCCCCTCCCCTCCCCCACCCCTCAACCTTAAGCACTCACTTAGTTAATTGCTGCACTTATTTGATTAATTGGACAAATTCCATTGTACTCTCTCTCTCCCCCACTCGTTCTCTATCTCTCTTTCTCTCTCCCCCCTTTCTCTCTCTCTCTTTCTCTCTCCCTCTCTGTATCTCTCTCTCTCTCTTTATCGCTCTCTCTTGCTCTCTGTACATCTATGTTTTATTGGGGTGTCCTGAAGAACTCTTAATCATCCACTTTTACATTTACGAATGTTAAATATGTGCACTTCAGCTAATAATTAGATCAATTACACTAATTAATATCAAGTTTCAAGTTTTAATGTCACTTGCACATTTACAGTGAAATGCGTTTCTTGAAATCTTTAAACCCAACAATGCAGTAATCAATATCAAATAAGTACTAAATAGAATTAGAAGGTAGATCAAAAACACATGAGAAATATAAATAAGAAATAAGAAGAACATGAGAAGTAAGTAAGTTGTATACAGGGTCAGTCAGTTCCAGTACCACGTTTACAATGTCCAGGAAAACTGGAGTGATAGAGATACACACTGCATGTATCGAGGTTAGGTGACAGAGTAGCAGCAGCACATATGATGATTGTATGTGAGTGTGTGTGCGTGCATGTTATGTGTGTGTGAGCAAATTAAGTGAGTGAGTGTGTGTTGGAGTGTCAGTGTGCGTGAGTAGGGTCCTGTGAGTGTACATAGAAATGTAAATAAAATACAAGGGTCAACTCAGATAGTCTGTGTAGCCATTTTGTTATCTATTTAGCAGTCTTATGGCTTGGGGATAGAAGCTGTTCAGGAGCCTGTTGGTATCAGACTTGATGCACTGTTACCTCTTCCTGTGCTGAAGCAGGGAGAACATTCTATGGCTTGGGTGGCCCCTTCCATTTCCTGTAGTCCACAATCAGCTCCTTGGTCTTACTGACGTTGAGGGATATATTTTTTCCTGGCACCACACTGCTGGGGTTGGGGTTGAGGGGGTTGAGGTCAGGGCTCTGTGCAGGCCAGTCAAGTTCTTCCACGCCAATCTTCACCAAACCATTTCTGTATGGACCTCGCTTTGTGCACGGATGTATTGTCATGCTGAAACAGGAAAAGGCCTTCCCCAAACTGTTGGCACAAAGTTGGAAGCACAGAATGTCATTGTATGCTGTAGCGTTAAAAACAGCCCCAGACCATTATTGCTACTCTACCAAACCTTACACTTGGCACTATGAATTTGGGCAGGTAGCGTTCTCCTGTAATCCACCAAACCCAGATTTGTCTGTCGATCTGCCAGTGAAATGTAATTTATCACACCAGAGAACGGGTTTCCACTGCGGAGTCCAAGTCACACCACTCCAGGCAACGCTTGGCAATGCACATGGTGATCTTAGGCTTGTGTGCGGCAGCTCTGTCATGAAAACCCATTTCATGAAGCTCCCGACGAACATTTATTGTGTTGACGTTGCTTACAGAGGAGTTTTGGAATTCAGTAGTGAGTGCTGCAACCAAGGACAGACAATTTTTATGCGTTACTCCCTTCAGCACACGGCGGTCCCGTTTTGTGAGCTTGTGTGGCCTACCACTTCACGGCTGAGCCGCTGTTGCTCCTAGATGTTTCCGCTTCACATTAATAGCACTTATAGTAGACTGGGGCAGCTCTAGCGGGCAGAAATCTGACAAACTGACTTGTTGGAAAGGTGGCATCCTATGACGGTGCCACGTTGAAAGTCACTGAGCTCTTCAGTAAGGCCATTCTACTGCCAATGTTTGTCTAAGGAGATTGCATGGCTGTGTCAGCAACAGGTGTAGCTGAATAAGCTGAATCTACTAATTAGAAGAGGTGTCCACATACCTTTGTATATATAGTGTATATGACACGCCTGGTCCCACTCTCCCCACTGGTGCTCGAAGGCGCCAGGCTGCCCTGCATTACGCACTCCTGCCACCATCATTACGCACACCTGCTTCCCTCGTCATGCGCATCATCGATTCATTGCACTCACCTGCACTCAACCTGTGTTATTTCCTTCCCTATATCTGTCTGTTCTCCAGCTCTGTTCCCTGGTTCAGCATTAATTGTCATATGTCTTTGTATTACCCGGTTCTGACACTGTTCCTGTCCTGTTCCATGTCTGTGTAAATTAAATGTTCACTCTCCATACCTGCTTCTCATCTCTAGCGTCGGTTCTTACAGTATATATATATTCCTTCTATTTGCATAGTTTCCAACTGTGCTGTGATGTTTCACAAAAGTTCTGAACCTTTCTATTCTCATAGTTTCTACAGATTGTAAATTAAAGAATGTTTTTCTACGAGTATTATTAATGGATTTACTATGACTTTCAGATCACCCAGAAGTGCTATTTGCAGAGTTAACTCCAGGTAAATGTTGTAATTGTTCAGCCCTTCATGAAGCTGTGACCAAAAACAAGCTACATATGGACAGTACCAAAACAAATTATCTAATGATTCTGTCTCTTCACAGCAAAATCTGCAGAGCTTGAAAGGTTGTATCCCCCATATATATAACATTCTATTGGTTGCAAGAATGTTGTATAATAATGTCATCAGCAAACTTGATGATTGTTTTGGAGTCGTACATGGCCACGCAGTCGTGGGTGAACAGGGAGTACAGGAGAATTAAAAACTGTTTAATAAAAAAAACTGAGAAGTGGTCGTGGACTCTGGATTTGTTATCCATAGTGTGGGCAGCTTGAGGTCTTTGTGACTTGAGTCTTAAATCTGTTCCCACTAATCCATGTGGCTTTACTTGGTAAGCCCTTTTCATCATTTTTGTCATTGTTGTAGAGCACCCTTGCTTTCCTTTGTTTGCTGTCGCGCGTAGGCCCACCTGAACTCCCACCACAGATATCTTATTCATTTTTATCAGTAGTAACAAGCAATTATTTCTAGTGCTAGTAAAATTCAATATCGCCCACAATCTCAGTAGCCTATGTAATTTGTAACTAAAATGCTGAAAACATATTGTTCGTATCTGCGATTTCGGTTAAAATTAAGAGGTGCTGCTTTCATAATTACAAAACAATTAGCAGGTGACCCAGCTAGGATATTTGGTATCTTGGAAGTTGTGGGAGCATACATTTCTGGTTTCCCATTGGTTCTGGGTATGAAGCGATAAGTTTCCTGACCAGCAAAACGTATTTTAAAGGTTCTGAGAAAGGAAGTGAAAATATAGTATTTTCTTGGAACGTTTATTCTGTCCCTTGAAAGTTTCCCTGGGAGGTTTTATTAACGCTCTTGAGAATGGAAATTATAGGTTCAAACTTTCACTGAATGTAACTTATTTTGGGTTAAGTTTTTTGAACTTCAAGCACAGATAAGACACATGGACATTCATTTCCTAAGGCATTAATCATGCAAACACATTTATATTTTACTGTGACACGGCATCAGTGAGATTCAAACCTATAGGCTAATCCTCTGTTTATCACACCTGTCCCCGCTCCCCCTCACCTGCTTCTCATCTCCTGCATGGGGTCTTACACTGTTCTCTATCCATTAGTCCACTGCGCCACCAGGATGGATCTAGCATGCAATGTTTTTCTTGTACACATACAAGGCCTTTCATTTCAGTCTATTCAAACAGACCCCATTTCAAACGATCACTCATTAAGATCAGGTGTGGCCATTCAGTGGAAGAGGCCAACACACCTGAACACACTTAACAAGATAGAACTCAGAAACTTTGCTGAGAGTTACTGAGTTAAGTTTTCTTGTGGTATTTATAGAAACTTTTCTTAACGTTCTGAGCACGGAATGTATTTAAAAAGAAGCATTCTTAGAATGTTCTCTGAACGTTACATCAAGGTTTTTTTATTTTTTTTATGGGAAGTTTTAATGTTTTCAGAACAATTTGAGAACGTGACTTTAAATAGAACCACAAGGGAACCTGTAGGAAACGTTATGCTGAAGTACTGATATTACCACAGAATAACGTTGTTAACGTTCTTGGAACAATTTGAGAACATTCCCAATGTCAAACTGGTTGGATAACGTCCCTTGAACATTAACATTATCAAAATTGAAATTAAATGTAACCATGTTTGAACCTTTAGATAACGTTCTGTTTACGTAATGAAATACCAAGAAAATAWAGTTTTTTTGTCAAGTTTCTTAAATGTGATGAGAATGTTCTAAAGCCAAGCAACTATCCTGCATCATTTCCAGAAAGTTGTGGGAAGGTTGTATGCTAAATAACCTTAGGATAACTACAGTCTCACCAAACATATGGTTCTCAGAATATTATGTGCTAGCTGGGGAGTTTCTTGCTTTGTCATGGTATGGTGGAGAGTGGAAAGAAGGGTGTCAGAGTGTCACAGTCTACACTCTCACCCCAGATGGAAATGCAAAAAGACAGTCTGGTAGGCTAAACAAAGTTTGAGTAGGTTGGTCATTTCATGCTTGACCTTTGACCTTTATGGCCTTATCACTGGTTCATATTTTACTAATTCACTCAGTTGACCTCAATGTAACAAGATGCAGTTTGTCATTCTGTAAAAGTTATTTCTACTACATCTAACTTAGAGCTGTTGTCAGATGTATTATTTATCCAAATGACCAGTGTTGAATGCATTTGCTTTTCACAATAGTCTGAATTCGACACACTTGTCATATTTGTAATGTAGTACTTAATGCACACAGCATCACACAGTCAATTATATTAAGGGGTTCTTATGTTGTACGGTTCAGCTGTCGTTGTTACAGATTAAACTGTCAGGTCGAACACATATTACATATCAGAGCACTTTGATGCTCACTGATAAGTCTGTTGATTACTCACCCTTTATAAATAAAACAGCACATAAATCTAACTGCTGTAGTTGTTGCTGGTAATAGATTAGATGGGAAGTAGTGGGATATCCTTTCCGTTGTACATTGTAAGGTCACAGCTGAGAGCTGAAGGTCGTTCGCAACATCTGCTTTCAAATGTCTTCAAACATGAAAAATACCTCTCAGACCTGAAATACTCCCTATACCAGTTAATGAAGATAGAATGTGATAATGAGAACAGTTCTGAATAGGAAAACGCACCAAGGCGATTGGTCTGATCCTGACTAGTAATGTTTGTCTTTGGGGGTTTGTCTGTCTGTGTGATTGTGTTAAATCATATTGATTCATGAAGGAGCCTCAGACTGGTTTGTCAGATGAGTCTTTTAATTTCAGCCTCTCTGATGGATACCAGTAATTTATGCTGATTAGAAATAAAGCATCATATTTTCCTTTATCCCCCCTCTTTCGAACGGGGAAGATCTTTCCGGAAGGGTAGAGAGGAGAGTTGATTTGTTGTAATGTGACCGCAGAGCCCCATGGGCTGAAATTTATGTCCGTCATTTGAACTGTGGCTACATGTGCTGTATACATCAGGTTGGTTAATGAAATTTGTCGCCAGGAGGAACTCAGATGCTGCTGCTTCTCTCTCAGCTTTGACACTTAATTGTGTGATGCACCAGAAAAACCTTTCTAACCTCCTCTCAACTTTCAGCTAATGTTCATGTTGTTTAAGCCCACATCACAATGTCCATGAGAAGGTGGAACGTTTTAAGTTCCTCGGCGTACACATCACAGATAAATTGAAGTGGTCCACCTACACAGATAGTGTGGCGAAGAAGGCGCAACAGCGCGTCTTCAACCTCAGGAGGTTGAAGAAATTCGGCTTGTCACCCAAAACCCTGACAAACTTTTACAGATGCTCAATCGAGAGCATCCTGTCAGGCTGTATCACAGCCTGGTATGGCAACTGCACCGCCCTCAACCGCAAGGCTCTCCAGAGGGTGGTGCGGTCTGCACAACGCATCACCAGGGGCAAACTACCTGCCCTCCAGGACACCTACACCACCCGATGTCACAGGAAGGCCAAAAAGATCATCAAGAATAACAACCTCCCGAGCAACGACCTGTTCACACCACTACCATCCAGAAGGCGAGGTCAGTACCTGTGCATCAAAGCTGGGACCGAGAGACTGAAAAACAGCTTCTATCTCAAGGCCATCAGACTGCTAAACAACAATCACTAACTCACAGAGGCTGCTGCCTACACTGAGACCCAATCACTGGCCACTTTAAACAATGCCACTTTAATAATCGTTACATATCTTATATTACTCATATCACATGTATATACTGTATTTTACACCATCAATTGCACCTTGCCTATGCCGCTCGGCCATCGCTCATCCATATATTTACATGTATATATTCTCATTCACCCCTTTAGATTTGTGTGTATTAGGTAGTTGTTGGGAAATTTTTTGATTACTTTTTAGATTTTACTGCACTGTCGGAATTAGAAGCACAAGCATTTCGCTACAATCGCATTAACATCTGCTAACCATGTGTATGTGACCAATAACATGTGATTTGATGTACAAATACTGTATTGTCTTGAATTAGAAAGTTGTGCTGACTTTATTCTGTTCCTCTGAAAGGATTTCATTTCATCACTGCCAAGCTATGGAGGGGGATACCTAGTCAGTTGCACAACTGAAAGCATTCATCCGAAAAGTGTCTTCTGGATTTAACCCAACCCCCTCTGCTGCCGTAACCGGCATCATCGGCACCTGTGAAGCAGTTGTTGGGGATTTCCACCTTGCCGGTTTGGGGATTGGATCCAGCGACCTTTTGGCTACTGGCCCAACACTCTAAACGGCTAGACTACCTGCTGCCCCATTCTGAGAACCATATGTTTCTTAAAGCTTGGTGAGAGTGTGGTTGTTCTATGGTTATTTTACATACAACCTTCCCACAACTGTGTGGTAATGGTAGGATAGTTGCTTGGCTTTGGAACATTCTCAGCACATTTAAGGAACTTGACTAAAAAAATAGTTATTTTCTTGGTATTTCATTACTCAACAGAATGTTTTCTTAAAGTTCAGACATGGTTACATTTCGTTTCAATCTTGGTAATGTTCTAGGAACGTTCTCCAACTGGTTTGACATTGGGAATATTCTCAAATAGTTCAGAGAATGTTAAGAAACAACATTATTCTGTGTGAATTTCAGTACTTCAGTATAACGTTTTCTGCAGGTTTCTCCTGTTTTATTTAAAGTCATATTCTCAGAACATTAAGAAAACTTTCCATAAAAAACACAAGAAAACATAAGTAACGTTCAAAGAACAATCTAAGAACATATACATTCTGTTCTCAGCGTCAACAAAACTCTCTCACTAATTGGCCACACATGATCTTAATGAGTTTCCTTTGAAATGGGGACTGTTTGATTAGACTAAAATGAACAGCTTTGCATGAGTAAAACATAAATTAACCATGGCATGTTGCTCCATCCTGGTGGACTAATTCCACAGCTAGCAAACAAAAGATCATAGGTTCAAATTGCACTGATGCTGTGACACAATAAAAGAGAAATGTGTGTCACACCCTGATCTGTTTCACCTATCTTTGTGATTGTCTACACCCCCCTCCAGGTGTTGCCCATCTTCCACATTATCCCCGAGCGAGCGAGTGACGTTTGAAAAGCTATTTGCGCGCACCCCGCTAACTAGCTAGACATTTCACATCGGTTACACCAGCCTAATCTCGGGAGTTGATAGGCTTGAAGTCATAAACAGCGCAATGTTTGAAGCTTTGCGAAGAGCTGCTGGCAAAATGCACGAAAGTGCTGTTGGAATGAATGCTTATGAGCCTGCTGGTGCCCACCATCGCTCAGTCAGACTGCTCTATCAAATCATAGACTTAATTATAACATAATAACACACAGAAATACGAGCCTTAGGTCATTAATATGGTAGAATCCGGAAACTATCATCTCGAAAACAAAACGTTTATTCTTTCAGTGAAATACGGAACCGTACCGTATTTTATCTAACGGGTGGCATCCCTAAGTCTAAATATTACTGTTACATTGCACAACCTTCAATGTTATGTCATAATTACATAAAATTCTGGCAAATTAGTTCGCAATGAGCCAGGCGGCCCAAACTGTTGCATATACTCTGACTCTGCGTGCATTGAACGCAAGAGAAGTGACACAATTTCACCTGGTTAATATTGCCTGCTAACCTGGATTTCTTTTAGCTAAATATGCAGGTTTAAAATATATACTTCTGTGTATTGATTTTAAGAAAGGCATTGATGTTTATGGTTAGGTACACGTTGGAGTAACGACAGTCCTTTTTTGCGAATGCGCACTGCATCGATTATATGCAACGCAGGACACGCTAGATAAACTAGTAATATCATCAACCATGTGTAGTTATAACTAGTGAATATGATTAATTGATTGATTGATTTTTATAAGATAAGTTTAATGCTAGCTAGCAACTTACCTTGATTTCTTACTGCATTCGCGTAACAGGCGGGCTCCTCGTGAGGCAGGTGGTTAGAGCGTTGGACTAGTTAACCGTAAGGTTGCAAGATTGAATCCCTGAGCTGACAAGGTAAAAATCTATTGTTCTGCCCCTGAACAAGGCAGTTAACCCACCGTTCCTAGGCCGTCATTGAAAATAAGAATGTGTTCTTAACTGACTTGCCTAGTTAAATAAAGGTGTAAAAACAAACAAAACAAAAATCGGCAAAATCGGCGTCCAAAATGACCGATTTCCGATTGTTATGAAAACTTGAAATCGGCCCTAATTAATCGGCCATTCCGATTAATCGGTCGACCTCTAGTCCAGATGGATCCCAGGAAGGTGAAAGTGGTGGAGGATTGGCCTCAGCCTACATCCAGGGTGCAGCTGCAACATTTCCTGGGGTTTGTCAACTTTTATCGCAGTTTTATCCGGGGTTAAAGCACCCTGGCTTCCCCACTGTCTGCACTCACCTCTACCAAGGTTCCGTTCACGTGGTCCTCTGCCACTATTTTCTTGGTATTTCATTACTCAACAGAATGTTTCCTTAAAGTTCAGACATGGTTACATTTCGTTTCAATTTTGGTAATGTTCTAGGAATGTTCTCCAACTGGTTTGACATTGGGAATATTCTCAAATAGTTCAGAGAATGTTAAGAAACAACATTATTCTGTGGGAATTTCAGTACTTCAGTATAACGTTTTCTGCAGGTTTCTCCTGTTTTATTTAAAGTCATATTCTCAGAACATTAAGAAAAATTTCCATTAAAAACCACAAGAAAACATTAGTAACGTTCAAAGAACAATCTAAGAACATATACATTCTGTTCTCAGCGTCAACAAAACTCTCTCACTAATTGGCCACACATGACTACGCGTTCCAGGACCTCAAACATGGCTTCACCACTGCTCCTATCTTGGTTCATCCTGACCATTCTCGTCAGTTCGTGGTGGAGGCCGATGCTTCGGATGTCAGAGTGGGGGCTGTCCTGTCCCAATGTTCTGCTCTGGACCTTAAGCTGCATCCCTGCGCTTTCTTCTCCCACCGCCTCAATGCCACAGAGAGGAACTACGATGTGGGGAATCGGGAGCTTCTCACGATGAAGATGGCATTGAAGGAATGGAGGAACTGGCGGGAAGGGGTAGAACATCCGTTCATTGTGTAGACCGACCACAAAAACCTGGAGTATCTCTGCACCGCCAAGCACCTCTACTCCAGGCAAGCGAGATGGGCCCTGCTGTTTACCTGGTTCAACTTTTCCCTTCTTACCAGCCGGGGTCCAAGAACGTTAAGCCGGATGCCCTGTCTCACCACTATACCCCCACCGTTACCATCCCAGAGCCTGAGACCATCCTTCCCACCTCTTACCTGGCGACGGCACTCAGCTGGGGTATAGAGAAACAGGTCCGGGAGGTGCAGCGGTCCCAGCCGAACCCTGGGGGGGGGCCCAGATAACCGGATGTTTGTGTCTGACACCGTCCGCTCCGTGGTCCTGGAGTGGGCCCAGTCCTCCTGCCTTGCCTGCTCCCCCGGCTCCCCCGGCTCCCATCGGACCCTGTCCTTCATGCGACAATGCTTTTGGTGTCCTACTATGGTTCCGAATGTCGCCGCTTTTGTCACTGCCTGCATGGTCTGTACTCAGAACAAGACTCCTCGGCAAGCTCCGACTGGTCTTCTTCATCCACTGCCTGTCCCTCACTGTCCCTGGTCCCACATCTGGATTTCATCACGGGTCTACCCCCGTCTGAGGACAACACTGTCATCCTGACTGTGGTCGACCTGTTTTCCGAAGCCGCCCAACTTCATTCCTCTCCCCAAACTAACCTCGGCCAAGGAGACAGCCCAGCTCATGGTGCAGCACATCTTCCGGATCTATGCACTGCCCGTGGACATGGTCTCCAACCGGGGTCCTCAGCTCTCGTCCCAGTTCAGGAAGGCGTTCTGCACCCTCATTGGGTCGTCGGCCAGCCTGTCTTCTGGGTTCCACCCACAGTCCAACGGCCAGTTGGAGCGAGCCAACCAGGACCTCGAGATTACTCTGCACTGCCTGGTCCCTGCCAACCCCACCACCTGGAGCCAGCAGCATGTGTTGGTGGAATACGCCCGCAACAGCCTTCCCTGCACTGCCACAGGCCTATCACCATTTGAGTGTTCCCTGGGGTATCAGCCCCCGCTCTTCCCCGAGCAGGAAGAAGAGGTCGGCATACCTTCTGCCCAGATGTTTGTCCGCCCCTGTTGTCGTAGCTGGAGGAGAGCGCGGTCGGCCCTCCTCAAGACCACCTCCAGGTATCGATGACAAGCGGATCACCATCGGACCCCAGCTCCCCAGTATCATCTTGGGCAGAAGGTAATGGCTATCCACCCGGGATCTGCCCTTCCGGGTGAACTACTCCAGAGTTAAACCAATGTCTCACAGCCCTTTGTCTCCTGTTTCCAGGGTGTGTGTCACACCCTGATCTGTTTCACCTGTCTTTGTGATTGTCTACACCCCCCTCCAGGTGTCGCCCATCTTCCCCATTATCCCCTGTGTATTTATACCTGTGTTCTCTGTTTGTCTGTTGCCAGTTCGTTTCGTTTCGTCAAGCCTACCAACGTTTTCCCCTCTGTTCCTGTCTCTCGATTGTTCCTGTTTTCTAGTTTTCCTGATGTTGACCTTTTCTGTCTTTTGCCTGCCCAGTTGGATTAATAAACTGTTACTTCAACATTGTCTTTATCTGAGTCTTACCTGAAACGTGATAATGTGTTTGCTTGATTAATGCCTAATAAATTCCCATGTGTCATATCTGTGCTTGGAGTTGAAAACTGTTAAACTAAGCTAGTAGTGTTATTGAAAGATTCAGTGAAAGTTTTAAGGAAGTTATTTTAAAATATCAACAAAAAAATAACCTTATAGAGCGTTAATAAAACCTCCCTGTAAAACTTTCAAAGGACCAGAGTAAATCGTTCTCAGAACCTCCCTGCAACCTAAAAATAAACGTTCTGAGAACAGACAAAATGTTCACTTTCTCAGAATGTTTAAGAAACATTCTGTTTTAATGGTCAGGAAACGTATGGCTTCGTTCCCATAACCAATGTGAAACCAAAAACATATGTTCCCACAACTTTCAAGGAACCAAATGTGCTAGCTGGGGTGTGTGTGTGCCACCGATTGACAGGTGCCAGGGCTGAGATGGTTCCTGCTCTCCACTGTGAGGGAG
>NC_036854.1:30379064-30398040 GCF_002910315.2 Salvelinus sp. IW2-2015 | reverse complement strand
TCAGAAACCTAACCTTCCATGCAGAACTCAGTAACCCGATGCAGTAGTATCTGCCTTTGGCCCCTCTCGTTCCTCTGAGCTGGCAGCATAGTGTAGCGGCTTGGCCCCTCTCTTCCTCTGAGCTGGGCCCCAGCCCATCAGCAGGCGACAGAGCTGTGCATGCCACATGGTGTCAGGATGGATGTTCTTCCAACGTACTTCACTCTGCAGACAAGAAGTGTGAGATAATGCTGATTATGGAAGATGACAGTAAAAAAATTCAGCAAAATGTAAGGCACAATAACATTTCAAGCGCTAAAAATAGATTTGGCCCGATGACCAAATGCTGGAAGGAAAAAAATAACAAAAGGCACTAATAATGGTAATACTTTGCAACAGTGCACAGAAGTAATTTATGAAGAGAAAGAGGGGAGCAAATCTGCAGGGATTGAGTGCCCGAAATAGATTAGAATCATATATTTAATGGGGTTGTGGATCACCGTGTGGATCTCTGAATAGCCGACTGAAATACATTACCCAGTTGTACTTAGACGTGTGTTTGTGTGTGGTGTTAGTGATAAAGTTAGGGAAACTAACAAAAAAGTGGAGCTGGTCAGAATCCCTTCATGTTAGGTGCATATTAACATTAAACTTTAACGTCGCCCTCACCCTGGAACCCGGTGCGAACAGAGACCCTCTTGCACACATAACAAAGTCACCCACGAAGCATCGTTACCCATAACGCTCCAACAAAAGCCACGGCCCTTGCAAGACCAGGGAAACCATACTTTAAGTCTCAGAGGAAGTGACGTCACCGATTGAGAAGGCTATAGCGCGCACCATCGTAACTAGATAGATATTTCAACATCCTTAACCACATAAATAACTATCGGAATGACATCATGGTTCTTGGATATTCATGCTTCATTAATCTACGTCAGTGAGGTTTATTTATTTCTAATATAAAGGCTTGCGACCATCGTACAGGGTGCCTGTTCCTTGTGAGGAGCGAAGAAAGGCAGGAGGGTCTCGTTCGAACAGAATCCTTGGGGGCCTGGAAGCAGACATTTTGGGTCACATAGAAATAATCAGCCCGCATGGTCCCACTCGTGCGCAGAGAAATTAGCCTGGAAAGTCCCAAAATGTGGGCAACAGCTTGGGACAGAAGGGTGAAAGAGCTGTGTGTGGTCCCGTGTGTGTGTGTGTGCGGGCGCACCACAGTTGTGCAGTCTGTGTGGTGAGTGTCGTGTCGGGTCTGCTCTAAAGCTATTCCATAGCAAACAGGGGGGGGATGGGGGAAAGCTCCTCCTAGATACTCAGTCTAGTGGTGCCGTGGCCCTGCTGGCTCTCTTCTGGCTTCCACATGGCTGCCACACGGATTTCAATAGCTGCGGGTTTGGGTCTCCCACTCCTCCGTCAGTACATGCTCAATGGATTTGGGAATAAATGCATGGGCAATTAATAAGGGCCCATTCATTAGAGGTAATTTTACCTTTACATTTAGCATAGCAAATATAGAAAACAGTAACCTTTCACATTCGTTAATTCAGGATCTCCGTTCACCCTAAAAAGTCATCTCGGCTTAGTCAGTTTATAAATTCATAAACATTCAGATAATCTTTCTTTCCGCGAGTCATAGCCCACAGGCAACTAAACATCCCTGCGATTACCATAGTCATGTAAGAACGAGGGGTAATGTGGAATATTGCAGTTGTTTAGGCGTGGTACTGGCAGCCTGCAAGGCTTGGGTTGGTTGGAGCTCTAATGAGGGTATTGTTACTGCTGTTTCTGGGTGACACCTTCAGTCGTGACAAGCCGTAGAGAGGGCCGGTACGCTGCTGGCTCTAAAGCACTGACACCACACTGCTCTGTGACTTGGGCCCGTTCAGGGTGAAGGGCTTGCTGCTCAGTTAGTACACCCCCTGCAGGCCCATGACCTTCTTTAGGAGCGATTGGTTTGTATGTTTGGGGAGAAGGGGTCTGTGTTGAAACTGTAACCTACTAATTGATGTCGTAAAAGGGCTAGGTCTAGACTTTCACTGTGATAATTGAGTAATGATCAGATGCACTTCTCACGTTGAAGTAGATTATTAGATGGGAAGATTTAGTTAGAGAGCATTTCAACACACTAACGTTATTTCCTTAAAATGCTATTGCTTTTAGGGATATGTATTTTCGTTTTGATTAACTTACGTTTAAACAAAAAAAATTTTGGCTGTACGCATTGGTCAGATATGGTTCTTGGTCAGTTGAGCTGTGTTTTTGACCGTGCGATGATCCTGACGGCGATGCGTAAAGTTTGCTGCACTCCCTAAGCTACTGTGAGAACCACAGGACCGGCTGGCGTAACAGTATGTCACGGTGTTGCACGGGATGAGCGACATGGGGGGTCAACGCTCTCACTACGCGGCTGTTGTCTCAGAACTGAGCACATTGCCCCGTCGCCCCAAACAAGGAGAATCAGGGACACAAAGGACAATGACATGCATAGGGAGCACAGTGCTGCTCAGTGTCCGTGTTGCATAGGATATTGCTATTGGTATAGTGGTAATGTCTGCAAGTTCTTCAATACTGTATTTGTAAAGCCCCTGTTCAATGAACTGGATCTTTGTGAAAAAGAAGAATCGTCCAAGGAAATTTGTTGGTTTTCTAGCAAGCACTGACATTACGACTTGACCTTTTACGAAAACATGGGGGTTTTCTCTAAACATAACGCCTTGTAACCAAATCCTGTGGCTTCTAGTGTGGAGCCGTGTCACAATGCATTTGATAAAGTATGAGCACCAAGGTATAAATGACTGCGATAGGCAAGGAGTGTTGCTCATTCAATTGGTTAAGCTATGTTTGAATAGTGCATCTTCTGGTGAATCCAAAACATAGAATGATGTAATGGAGAGAAATGAAGCTGGCTCCACGCTGTTAAAACCCTCCGGCAAATAAAAGCGTGTCCGCGATGCGCGCGTTAGCTGCATCACTCGAGAAAGTCATTCTCATGAAGAGCTTACAAAACTCATTACGCGTAAAATGTACCACCAGCTTCCCAAATAAATTAACGCATTCAAATAAAGAAGTGGACTATTCCTGAGAATCAAGGCTGTTTGAACAACAGCCATATGCAGTGTGTTCGGCACGGAGAAGCGTTCTTGAGGAGTACCAAAAGATATGCAGTGACGTGAACTGTCAGTGTTGTAATCCTGAACCTACCTGTCAAACTCCGCTCATACCAGTGCAATATGTCAGGGAAGGGAACCAACAGATTTCGCAGAGATTATACAGGCTGAGATCTGTTACCTATTAGACACACGCATGACCAGACATTTTGCGCACTCTGTTCTACATTCGTCAAACTTGTTGCATATTATTGCTATAAAAAACAAAAAAAATGAGTAGTTTTGGTTTCATTACAAAAAGAGTGTAGCTAAGATAACCAGAATGAAGGACTATGTAAATATATCCCAATGCTATGAAAGTTACTAGATTGTTTCACACATTGTCAATTTTGAACTTAATCGTAACTAAAAGATATTAAGAAATGAAGAGATGCTTTTGAAAAATGACAAAAATCAGGCCAGAGAGCACAGAGACAGAACACAGAATGATCCCTGACATCATCGCACCCGTCAGTGTTCTCAGAGCGTTTCCTAAAAACATCACCAAGCACCCACCACCCACCACGAACTTCTGTCACGCACCGTCATGTTTCCATTATCTCAGGCTCAAAACGAGGTGTTTTTTATGTGCATGTGGTGTGTGTGTGTTTACACGTCACTTAATGCCCTGAGTGGATCGTGTGTTACGTTTTATGACGAGCTATTCAGCGTTGTCGTGTTGGCTGTGGGTGTTGTTGTGTGTGTGGTGTGAATGTGTTGGTGGGTGTGTGTGTATTGTGGTTGTGTATGTGTGTTAGTTGTAGTGTGTGTGTGTGTGGTGTTGTGGTGTGGTAGCTGTGATGGTGTGGTTGTGTCGTGTGTGTTGTGCGTGTGTGTTGTGTGTGTGGGCTGTGTTATCGGCATACGGGGCCAGCTGGCAGCTGAAAGAAGGACGTATTGGGATGAACAGCGATGGCTACAGAGTAGGAGAGGAGATCCTGAGGGAGCCTTAAGTTCCAACTCTCAGCCTGCGCAGAGTATAAGAGACTCCTAATAGCGACTGTTGCTCACCATCTGGCCCTGTTGCATGTCTGTCCTTATTGGGCGAAAGCGCGCAATTGTAAAAGTATCAGGACCAGCGCTCCCCAGAAGCCGCCATGCATCAAGAGGTGGACACGGCATGGCCGCGCTTCTCTGCTGGTGCCTCCATGAGAATCAAAATTAACCTTCAATAAGACCTGACTGGGAAGGGGGCACGGGCTCCCTTCAAAAGAGTCACTTGTCAGTCAAAACCTGGCAGCTTCGCTGAAACGGGGAACACACAGCGGCCCGTCCGACACTGGCCAGCCGACCGCCTGATTCCCATATTTTCCGCTGACTGTTGACTGTGATTTCTTACTGTAGACCTCTCTCGGCACAATTTGAGTGGTGGTTGCTGTGGGCGAGGAGCTGCCAGGCCGAGCTCCGTTATGGGGACAATGGGAACATGATGCTAGTTATAATATAGGGCAAAACGGAATGTGCAATGGCAGCGGGACATGCCAGGTGGTAAGGGTCCAGGGCCCTTGAGATTTAAATGCATAGCAGACGAGTCCTCATGTTTGATCTCTTCTCTTTCCTCTCATCTCTCCCCTCTCGTGTCTCTCTCTCCACTCCGTACCTCTCTCGTCTACTCATCTACCTCCTGTCTCTCCTCGTCCCACCTACTACTGCTCTCTCTCTCCACCTCTCTGGTTCTCTCTCTCTCCACACCCTCTTCTTCTCTCCTCTCCATTCTGTCCTCTCTTCCACCCTCTCTGTCTTTCTCTCCAGCTCCTTCTCTTTGCACCTCTCTGCATCCTCTCCACCCTCTCTGTTCTCGTCCTCTGCTCCACCCCCGTTCATTCTTACTCTCGTCTGCCCTCTCTTGGTCCCTTTTTTTATTTTCTTGTTTTTTTTCTTTTGGTGTATTTTATTTTAAAAGAAAATTTTTTTTCCTGTGTTTTTTGTTTTATAATTTATTCTTTATTTTTTTTTTTCTTTTTTTATTTTTTTTTTGTGATGTTTTTTTTTTTTGGTCTTGTTTTGTTTTTTTTTTTTTGTTCTTTATTCTTTATTTTCTTGTTTTTCTTTTATTTTTTTTTCATTTTATTTTTTCATTCTTTGTTATGCTCATTTTTCTTGTTTTTTTTCTTTTTTTCTTATCCGTTCTATTTTTTTTTTTTTTATTCTTTCTTCTGTCTTTTTTTTTTTTCTTCTCTGTTTATTTTTTTTTTTTATGTTTTTCTTTTTATTATTTTTTTTTATTTTTTTTTTTGTCTTTATCTCTTTTTTATTTATCTATTTTTTTGTTGACTTTTCGTTTTTTATTCTTTCTGTTATTTTTTTTTTGTTTTTTTTTTTTTTATTTTTTTATCCTTATTTTATTTCTTTCATTTTCTTTTTTTTGTTTGATGTTTTACTTTTTTTTTTTTTTATTTTATGTTTTTTCTATTCTCTATTTTGTTTTTTTTTTTTTTTTTTTTTTCTGTTTTTATTTTTCTTTTTCTTTTTTCTTTTTTTTTTTTTATTTCGATTTTTTTTTTTTTTCACTTATGCATTTTTATTGTTCTCTTTTTTTTCTTTTTTGTTTTTTTTTTCTTTTTTTCTTTTCCTCTTTCTCTTTCCTCCTCTCCTTCTTTTTTCCTTTTCTTCTTCTCTCTGCTCTTTCCCATTACTTTATTCTCCCCCTTCCTCTCTTTCTTTCTCCTCTGCTTCTCTTCCTTTCCCCCTTCTATCCCTCCCACCCCCCCCTCCCCTGATCTCTCCAATCCTGCCCCATCCATCACCCCTCCTCCCCCACCCTTTCTCTACTCTTTTCTTCCATTCTTCCTTTCTCTTTCCTCCTTTCTAACTCTGTTTTTCTTTTCCCTCTTTTCCTTTGCTCACTCTTCATATTCCTAGCCTATCTTCTGTTCTCTCCTCTGCTCCTTTACTTATCTAATTCTTCTCCAACCCTCTCTGTCTCTTCTTAATAGATATTCATAAGCAACCATAATGACAGATTTAACGATTGTCAATTGAAAATAACAGTAAGCTCTCTCAGAGTCTACCATAGATATAGCAACTGTCTACTCTTATAACCGTTCCCATCTCTACACACCAAATGATAGAGCAGGCGCATGTGTCCATCGCTGCATGTTTCCGATGTCTTGGTCTGGTCTGTTCGACCCTCTCTGTCTCTCTCTTAATAGATATCATAAAGCCAACCCCATAATGACAGATTTACTGATTGTCAATGAAATACAGAATCTCTCTCAGATCTACACCCATAGATATACATACTGTCTACTCTATACCTTCCATCTCTACACACCAAATGATAGAGCAGCATTGTCCCTGCCTCCGCATTGTTTCCATGTCTGTTTCCTGTCTGTTTCCATGTCTGTTTCCGATCTGTTTCCATGTCTGTTTCCTGTCTGTTTCCTGTCTGTTTCCATGTCTGTTTCCTGTCTGTGTGATGAATGTGGTTGTTGTTGAAGTGTGTGTGTTTGTGTTGTGTTATGTGTGTGTGAGATGTGGTGTGTGTGTGTGTGTGGTGTGGTGTGTGTGGTGTGTGTGGTGTGTGTGTGGTGTGTGTGTGTGTGTGTGGTGTGTGTTGTGTGTGTGCTGTGTTATGGCATACGGGGCCATGGCAGCTGAAGAAGGACTGTATTGTGGATGAACAGCATGGCTACAGAGAGGAGAGGAGATCCTGAGGGAGCTTAAGGTTCCACTCTGCCTGCGCAGAGTATAAGGACTCTAATAGCAGCTGTATGCTCACATCTGGCCCTGTGCATGTGTCCTTATGGAGCGAAAGCGCGCAATTGTAAACGATCAGGACCAGAACGCTCCCCCTAGAAGCCGCCATGCAAATAAGGTGACAGATGCGCGCTTCTCTGCTGTGGCCTCATGAGAGATCAAAATTAACCTTCAATAAACCTGACTGGAATGGGCACGGGCTCCCTCAAAAAGTCACTTTGTCAGTCAAACTGGCAGCTTGCTGAAACAGGGGACACACACAGCGGCCCGTCCGACACTGGCCAGCCGACGCCTGATTTCCATATTTTCCGCTGACTGGTTCTGAACTGTGATTTTACTCCAGTAGACTCTCTCGGCACAATTGAGGTGGGTGGTGCTGTGGGCGAGGAGCTGCCAGGCCGAGCTCCGTTATGGGGACAATTGGGAACATGATGCGGTTATAATATAGGGCAAAAAGGAGTGATGGCAGCGGGGACATGCAGGTGGTATGAGGGTCAGGGGCCCCTTTAGAATTTAGATGACATGGCAAGGACGAGTCCCTCATGTTTATCTCTCTCTTTCCTCTCTCTCCTCCCTCTCTGTCTCTCTCTCGTCCACCTCTCTGTCTCTCTCTCCACCTCCTCTGTCTCTTCCTCCCACCTCTCTGCTCTACCTCTCCACCTGCTCTCGGTTCTCTCCTCTCCAACCTCTCTTCTTCTCTCTCTCTCCACTCTCTGCACTCTCTTCCACCCTCTCTTTCTTCTCTCCAGACTCCTCTCTTCGAACCTCTCTGTCATCCTCTCCACCCTCTCTGTTCTCGTCCTCTGCTCCACCCCCGTTCATTCTTACTCTCGTCTGCCCTCTCTTGGTCCCTTTTTTTATTTTCTTGTTTTTTTTCTTTTGGTGTATTTTATTTTAAAAGAAAATTTTTTTTCCTGTGTTTTTTGTTTTATAATTTATTCTTTATTTTTTTTTTTCTTTTTTTATTTTTTTTTTGTGATGTTTTTTTTTTTTGGTCTTGTTTTGTTTTTTTTTTTTTGTTCTTTATTCTTTATTTTCTTGTTTTTCTTTTATTTTTTTTTCATTTTATTTTTTCATTCTTTGTTATGCTCATTTTTCTTGTTTTTTTTCTTTTTTTCTTATCCGTTCTATTTTTTTTTTTTTTATTCTTTCTTCTGTCTTTTTTTTTTTTCTTCTCTGTTTATTTTTTTTTTTTATGTTTTTCTTTTTATTATTTTTTTTTATTTTTTTTTTTGTCTTTATCTCTTTTTTATTTATCTATTTTTTTGTTGACTTTTCGTTTTTTATTCTTTCTGTTATTTTTTTTTTGTTTTTTTTTTTTTTATTTTTTTATCCTTATTTTATTTCTTTCATTTTCTTTTTTTTGTTTGATGTTTTACTTTTTTTTTTTTTTATTTTATGTTTTTTCTATTCTCTATTTTGTTTTTTTTTTTTTTTTTTTTTTCTGTTTTTATTTTTCTTTTTCTTTTTTCTTTTTTTTTTTTTATTTCGATTTTTTTTTTTTTTCACTTATGCATTTTTATTGTTCTCTTTTTTTTCTTTTTTGTTTTTTTTTTCTTTTTTTCTTTTCCTCTTTCTCTTTCCTCCTCTCCTTCTTTTTTCCTTTTCTTCTTCTCTCTGCTCTTTCCCATTACTTTATTCTCCCCCTTCCTCTCTTTCTTTCTCCTCTGCTTCTCTTCCTTTCCCCCTTCTATCCCTCCCACCCCCCCCTCCCCTGATCTCTCCAATCCTGCCCCATCCATCACCCCTCCTCCCCCACCCTTTCTCTACTCTTTTCTTCCATTCTTCCTTTCTCTTTCCTCCTTTCTAACTCTGTTTTTCTTTTCCCTCTTTTCCTTTGCTCACTCTTCATATTCCTAGCCTATCTTCTGTTCTCTCCTCTGCTCCTTTACTTATCTAATTCTTCTCCAGTCTCTCTGGCGGTTCTTGCCACCCGGCAGAAGCGCCATAAAACCTGACTGTGTTAATTCTGTCTCAATCATCATGGGGTCCACATGTTAAGCGGGACGTCTTACCACTGCTGCAGATATCCCTTCCGCGTAGCCGGGTAATATGCTAGTGGACAGCGATGGCAGAGAGGGGGACAGTTGGCCATTGTGATTAGAAAGGCCTCTCTCTTGGAGCCTTGCCCCACATCTAATTTCCTGTCCCCAGCCTTTGTAATGATGTGTTTTATGCGGCACATGTTGGTGAATAACTGGCAGCGCTCAGATGGCAATAATCACCCATAATGCCCCAGGGGAGGGGATGGACCCTCTCAGGGACTGTGTGAGTCATTAATATGCAAAATGGCTGCTGATGTCCTGAGTGTCTATTGTCACTCCTCCTGGATGGTCTGACAATACATATTTATATGCTGTATGGACGCAATAGGTCGATTTTTGTCATTTTCAAGAAGTACCTCTGTTTTTAAAATGCATTAATAATAAATCTACTAAACACGCTGGATATTTCAGACACTGAATTGGCTGATAGGATGAATTACATTTGTGGGTTAGCGAGCATGCATAAAAGCACATCATGCACAGACTGAAACAGAATGTTTACTTGGTTGAGCTACCGATCATTTATTCCATAATTGTTTTCCTCGTCTTCCAGCAGCCAGTGATAATGTGTTGTTACCCTCCCCTTAAAAACGTCTCGTGGTCATTAGAGTGGAGTTGATGCTTTTAAGTGCTCCTCTCCCCTTCCCTCCCCTCCTCTTGTCTCCTTCCCTCTCTGGTGCCTCCTGGAGTGTGATGTCATCAGTATGAGCCAGGAAATCCTAAGAGCCTGGCTGTGCAGAGCTTCAGTGCCTTGGCAGGTCCAGGTGTTTGAGCGCTCATCGATTTTCTGTTTCTATTACAATGGTTTGTCAACCTTCACTTAGCCTACATGTTCAGTTCAGCCACAGCATGCATATTGCAAATCCATTCAAACCTGACATCATGCAAGTTGCACAATTACAGAGAACTCTAACTTCCCATGCAGCAACTCAGTACCCGACTGCAGTAGTAGTCTGCCTTGGCCCCCTCTCCTTCCTCTGAGCTGGGCCCCAGCCATCAGTAGTAGTCTGCTTTGGCCCCCTCTCCTTCCTCTGAGCTGGGCCCCAGCCATCAGCCAGGGCGAGCAGAGCTGTGACATGCCTACATGTCTGTCAGGATGGTGGATGTCTCCGTACTTCACTCTGCTGACATTGATGTGTGAGCATAATGCCTGATTATGGAATGGGTGACAGTTAAATTCTATCAAAATTAAGGCACAATTAAACATTTCATCTGCGCTAATTACTGGCTGTAGATTTGGCCCGATGACCATGTGCTGGAGGAAATCAGCAACCATAACACAGTTTAATGGGCCACAGCTGTCTTACAGCTTGGTAATACTTGCACAGTGCACCAGAACTGTAATTTATGAGAGAGAAAGAGGGGAGAAATCTGCAGCGGATTGAGTGCCAGAATAGATTTAGAATTCATATAGTTTAATGAGGTTTGGATTCACCGCTGTGGATGCTCTGATGCCGACTGAAATACATTACCCAGTTGTACTTAGACTGTGTGTTTGTGTGTGTGTGTATTTGATAAAGTTGAGGGAAACTAACAAAAAAGTTGGAGCTGGCACAATCCCTTCATGTATTGGTGCATATGTAACAGTTTAACTTTACGTCCGTCCCTCACCCTGACCCGGGTGCGAACCAGAGACCCTCTGCACACATCAACAACAGTCACCCACGAAGCATCGTTACCCATCGCTCCACAAAAGCCACGGCCCTTGCAGAGCAAGGGGAACCACTACTTTAAGGTCTCAGAGGAAGTGACGTCACCGATTGAAAGGCTATTAGCGCGCACCACCGCTAACTAGATAGCTATTTCACATCCGTTACACATAATATGATAACTATCTGAATGAACATCATGTTTTGATCATGCTTCATTTAGTCACTGTCCATTGTAGTTTTTTATTTCCTAATATGAAAGGCCTTGCACCATGTACAGGGTCCTGTTCCCTTTGAGGAGCTGGAGACAAAGGCAGGAGGGTTTCTCGTCTCTGAACATGAACACTTGGTGGGCCTTGGACAGACATCTTGGGTTCACACTAAAATAATCAGCCCCAGTGTCCACCTCGTGCCAGAGAATTAGCCTGGGAAATTCACCAAAATGTGGGAACAGCTTGGGAACAGAAGGGTGAAAAGGGCTGTGTGTGTCCCCGTGTGTGTGTGTGTGCGTGCGCACACAACAGTGCATGTCTGTGTGTGTGAGTGTCTGTGTGTGTCTGCTCTACAAGCTAATTCCATAGCAAACAGGGGAAAGCTCCTCCTAAGTAACTCAGCTCTAGTGTGCTGTGGCCCTGCTGGCCTCTCTTCTGTGGCTTCCATCATGGCTGCCACAGACCCTCTTCAATTAGCTGCAGGTTTGGTCTCCCACTCCCTCCCGTCAGACATGCTCAATGGATTATAGGGAATATGGCATGGTGCAATTAATAAGGCCCCATTCATTTAGAGGTAATTTTACCTTTACATTTAGCATTAGCAAATATAGAAAACCAGTAACCTTTTCACATTTCAGTTTATTCATGGATCTCCTTTCACCCTAAAAAGTCAATCTCGCTTAGTCAGTTTAAATTCATTTAAATTCAGATTAAACTTTCTTTCCGCCGTATCATAGACCACAAGCAAGCTAAAACATCCCTGCATTACCATAGTCATGTCAAAGAACAGAGCTGGGTAGTGTGTATATCTGCAGTATGTTGGCGTGGTCTGGCATGCTGCAGGCTGGGTTTGGTTGGAGCTCACTGAGGTTAATGTTACTGCTGTTTCCTGGGTGACACCTTCAGTCTGTGACAAGGCCGTGAGGAGAGGGCCGGACGCTGCTGGCTCTAAACACTGACACCCCACTGCTCTGTGACTTGGGCCCGGTTCAGGTGAAGGGCTGGCTGCTCAGTTCAGTACACGCCCTGCAGGCCCAGTTGACCTTCTTTTAGGAGCGATTGTTTGTATGTTTGGGGAGAAGGGGTCTGTGTTGAAACTGTAACCTACTACTTGGTCGTTCTGTAAAGGGCTAGTCTAGACTTTCACTGTGATATTGTTGTAATGAGTCAGATGCACATGTTGAAGTAGATTTTAGATGGGAGATTTAGTTAGAGAGACATCATCACACACTACGTTATTCCCTTGAAAATGCATTTGCTTTTAGGGATATGTATTTTCCTTTTTGACTTAACTACGTTTAAAAAAAAAATGTTGGCTGTACCATTGGTCAGTATGTGTTCTTGGTCAGTTGACTGGTTGACCGTGGCGATGATCTGACGGCGATGCGTAAGTTTCTGCCATGCCCTAAGCCTTATCTGTGAGCACCACAGGCCGGCTGGCGTACAGTATGTCAGTGTGTTGCACAGGGATGGAGCCGGACATGGGGGCTCACGCTCTCACTACGCCGGCTGTTGTCCTCAAACTGCAGCACATTGCCACGTCGCCCCAGGACAGAGAATCAGGGACAGCAAAGGACAATGACATGCATAGGGAGCACAGTGCTGCTCAGTGTCCGTGTGCCATAGGTATGCTATGTATATGTGTATGTCTGCAAGTCTTCATACTGTATTTGTAAGCCCTCTGTTCAATGAACTGGATCTTTGTGAAAAAGAAGAATATCCAAGGAAATTTTGGTTTTCTAGCACGCACTGGACTTTACGACTTGACTTTACGAAAACATCGGGGGKTTTTTCTCTACAATAACAGCATTTTTTAACCAAATCCCTGTGGCTTTCTAGTTGTGGTGCCGTTGTCAGCAATGCATTTGATACAGTTATGAGCACCCAAAGGTATAAATGATGCGTAGGAAGGAGTGTTGCTTCATTCATTGGTTCAGCTATGTGCTTGAATAGTGCATCTTCTCTGAGTGAATCCAAACATTAGATTGGATGTAATGGAGAGAAATGAAGCTGTGCTCCAGGCTGTTAAACCCTCCTGCATAAAAGCGTGCTCCGCAATGCTCGCTGTTAATCTGCGATCAACTCGGAAATCATCTCTCATGAAGAGCTTACTAAACACTCATTTACGCTGTAAATGCTCCAATAAATTACGCATTCAAATAAAGAAGTGGACTATTCTCTGAGAAATCAGGCTGTTTGACAATCAGCCATACTGCATGGTGTTGGACGGAGAGAGTTCTAGAGGAGTACCAAAGATATGCAGTGACGTGAACATGTCAGTGTTGTATCCTGAACCTACTCTGTAAACTCCCGCTCATCCAGTGCATATGTCAGGGATACGGACAACAGACTCCTGCCAGAGTCTCATACCAGGCTGAATCTGTTACCATTAGACACACGCATGACCAGACATTTGCGCACTCTGTTCTACATTTTCAGACATATTGTGCATATTTTATTGTGATAAAAAAAAAAAAAAATGTAGTGTTTGTTTTTTTTACAAAAAAGTAGTGTAGCTAATACCAGGATGAAGGCTATGTAATATATCCCAATGTATTGAAAGTTACTAGATTGTTTTCACACATTTTGTCTGAATTTTGAATTAATGTATACAAGATATTAATGAAATTGAAGAGCATGCTTTGAAAATGACAAAAATGCAGGCAGAGAGACAGAGACAGAGACAGAACTGATCACTGACATGTCATGCCAACCCTCAGTGTTCCACAGAGCGTTTCCATGACAACATCACCAACACCCCATCCACTCCACCACTGAACATTCTGTCACGCACCGTATTTTTTCCATTATTCAGGCTCAAAACGAGGTGTGTTTTTTTATGTGCATGTGTGTGTGTGTGTGTTTACACCGTCATTAAGTGCCCTGAGTGGATCGTGTGTTATTTTATTTGACGAATTGTGCTGTGTGTGTGTGCACACACACACACACACACACACACACACCCACACACACACACACACACACACACACACACACACACCACACACAACACACACAACACACACACACGACACACCCACACCAACACACACACACACACACAACACACACAGAGAGGAGAGAGGGGAGAGATATGGAAATGTAGGGGAGAAAGAAAGAGAGAGAGGAAGAATGAACGAAAGAAAGAAAAGATAAAAGAAAAAGAGAGAGACAAAT
Organism: Salvelinus sp. IW2-2015; assembly: GCF_002910315.2. Taxonomy (NCBI): domain Eukaryota; kingdom Metazoa; phylum Chordata; class Actinopteri; order Salmoniformes; family Salmonidae; genus Salvelinus; species Salvelinus sp. IW2-2015. The sequence goes on along the minus strand of NC_036854.1, from coordinate 30,384,130 downwards.
GAGAATACAACAAAGCAAATTGATACGACGCTAAACACATCTTCTCTCCCATATCTTTCCCCTATTGTGTGAGCTGCATTTCAATAAAGCCTCTCAGTTCTCCTCAGCATTACATATGAGGACACACTTAAAGATTCATTAGTGTTGATTGAGACGATGGATCACAGGGCCAAGTCCTCTCCGTTTGCTTTAATGCAGTTAAACATGAATTTGTGCCAACTAACCTCATCAAATCTAATTAACACAATTGTCAGTTTTGGGTCATGGTGGAACCTACTTGAACGAAGGCCGGGACAATACGCTAAGACAAAAGTAATATCCTGATTAGGGTTATTTAAGGTAGATTTMAAGTTTATCCCTGTCCTCAAATAGTGTCACTATCATTATCCTAAAACACCTTTATTTGAATATAAATAAAATCACTTTCATGATCATAAGATATATCTTTCTCTCTTGTAAGACTACAGTGTAGCTCTATTCTAACTGTTTCTATACATCATCCCCTAGTAAACAAGCAGCCCATGTAAAGCCATAACACTCTGATCTRCCCATGAGGATTGTGCACAATGCGTAGTCATCCGTGAAAACACAACCAATGCGCCATTTTTCACTTGTCATCTACGGCTTGTAGACACATTTACTGTAACTGACTCCACAGAGGCACTGGAATACCTCACACTAATAATGACAATAATACAGACGGTCGGTCCAAACAGGGCACAGACAGTAAGCAGTTGTTCTAGTGTTGTTCTGTGTTCAGTCATCACGGTATGCTGTTATGAAAGTGCTTATGGTTCCAGGACAATGGGGTTGGATATAACAAGATGACACCACACGATCAACTCTAGTCTGCATCACAGCATGTCTTAAATCAGATACGTCTGTTTGTACTGTCTGTAAACTATTAGAGTGGATTAAGGAGGTCTGTGATTAATAAACTATAGACAGAATACGAAACAGAGGAGTGATTGTGTGGGTTCTGCCCAGACAAATATATTGTATGTGTTATACACGCTTCATTCAATCTCCATTCTTACTCTATCGGATATACTATACAGTGAGATCCAAAAGTATTGGGACAGTGACATTTTTTTTATTTTATTTTTTGTCTCTGTACTCCAGCACTTTGGATTTGAAATGATACAATGACAATGAGGTTAAAGTGCAGACTGTCAGCTTTAATTTGAAGGCATTTTCTTCCATATCGGGTTGAACTATTTAGAAATTACAGTACTTTTTGTACATAGTCCCCCCATTTTAGGGGACCAAAAGTATTGGGACAAATTCACTTGTATGTGTATTAAAGTAGTCAAACATGTCTAAATTTCCCTAGCACACAATGATTACATTAAGCACTGTGACTTTACAAACTTGTCAGATGCATTTGCTGTTTTTCTTTGGTTGTGTTTCAGATTGAAAACGTTAGATGCACTAATGTCATACCCCCAAGACATGTTAACCTCTCACCATTACAATAACAGGGGAGGGGACATGATATCTGTGCGTCTGTAACTTTCTCACTCATCAATTTTCACRATTCATTCAGGATTATCCGTAATCATGTTAGCATCCACATTCATGTAGAAGTGTTAAGAAACATATTTTATTCTTATTTACAATACAAGTGACAAAAAAATGACACAATACATGATTAACCATTCAACCAAAACAAACAGCAAATGCATCCAACAAATTTGTAGAGACACATGGTTGATGAAGTCATTGTGTGCTAGGAATATGGACTTCTAACCTCATAGTCATTATATCATATCAAATCCAAAGTGCTGGGGTACAGAGACAAAACAACAGAAAATGTGTCACTGTCCCAATACTTTTGTTGCTCACTGCACATGTGTGATTTTCCCGGCTTTATCTAATGCAGTTCTTAATCATAATACTTGATTTTTAATTTCTGTTTAAGTACTGCTTCCATTTGTTTACATACAGACTGTACATTGGAACAAGAGTCCAATCCTACTCAGCTTCTATTTGCAGAAAATAATTCGTTCTTAACAGAGCTCCACCCCAAAATCAGTTTTCCATAACCGCCCGTCCAGTATAGACAGTACAGACAGTACAGACAGTACAGTATAGTAGGATTTCTGCCTGTTTGTGTGGGCAATCTGAGTCTGAGCTGTCAAGTGGCTGAGTAGAATCATGTTTATTAGACTGATTGAGGGGGCAGACCTCTGCAGCAGTACCCCCAACCTAAGGGAGAAAAGGGACACATTCATACAACTGAGTTGACACATTTAGTTGGCCAGCCCTTYGTTAACTCAATTCACTTCTGTTTTGTCAGCTTTGTAACCCCACGGTGTTCTACAACACTGGGGAGAAAAATACCAGATATTACTGGAGGCTAGAGAAGCAAAACACATACACATTCAGATATTTTAACTCTTCCTATGATTCATCATTAATTATAAAGGTCTCTTAAACACGGGTGTTTTTGACCCCAGAGAGCCTGAATAAATACATTAATCCAACATTAGGCAAAATGAATCCAACAATAACACATTACATTTTAGATTAGTTTTAGAGCAACAATATTGACATTTTATTTGTATTTTTTATTTCACCTTTATTTAACCAGGTAGGCCAGTTGAGAACAAGTTCTCATTTACAACTGCGACCTGGCCAAGATAAAACAAAGCAGTGCAACAAACAACAACACAGAGTTACACATAAACAAACATACATATATGTTCTTCTAGATTAGTACAGTATAATATAAAATTGGCATTTGTCTATAAAATGCTATGCCAGTGAACAGAGAGAGGGTGATGAGCAGACTGCTTTACATAAAGCCAGGAATCAGTCCCATTCCCGGTCTGTTTTTACAGAGGGGAGTGGGGTTGACACAGTGCTGGGTGCTGCAGTCAGCTGAGCAGTCTGATGTACTGCTGTCACAGTCTGCCTCTCTGTCTCTTAGTCACGACCAGCTCTCCTCTGCTTGCTATGCATCCTGTCCATGTAAGACACCCACATCCTCTCTTTATCTGGAAGGCTAGTTATCCAACACAATCAAGGCAGAATTTGGTTCGTTTAAGAAGCATGCCCATGGTATTGATAAATATCAAAACTTATGACAAGATAGTTTTTTTCCTATTTTAAAATCTTTCTTTGTTTCAAAGCTCTCTTTCTCTAAATGTACCTTGTATACTGTCACCTCCAGAGCTATCCAGTACATACGCACATGAGTGCACTGGCCTATTGTTTGCTTGCCTGCCACATGACATTGACTGGTCTACTGCCCCCCACAGTGTATGGTATACTGTACCCTAGATGGTTAACCCAGATTCCATCCTATAGCAGAGGGCTTTGTCCCCCCTCCCCCTTTCCCCTTCCTCCCTCCCTCCTCCCCCCTCCTTCCTACCCCTCTACCTGCAGCATCAAGGCTGCACTGCATCGATGGTACAGCTGAGGATATGCCAAAACCCAATTTGGCCGGTGTCCAGCACTTCATTGGAAAGTAATGGTTTTCACTGAACTGAGTTATGGCCATCTGTGTGCAGACAGTCTGTGACATACTGATGGAGCAGAAAGCACCGTATGTTGCTTTCCAAATCAAATGATACAAGGAGTGTGACAGTGTGGAGAAACATCTGTCATTAGCAATTTTCAGCACGCTCCACTAATTCTGGACAAAATAGGCATAATGAAGTTACCGCAGGAAACTTCAAATATTGTCAGCCGCAACAAGGCCAGGAGAAGCTGGTTCTCACCAAGGCTTGCTTGTAATCCAATTCATTTGTTGTGAGAAACATTAAAGTGAAGGGGGAGGATAATTATTTTTGATCATCCTGTTTTTAAAATGCAAATCACAAACGTCCTTCTTTAATCAAAGAACCAGAAAACAGAATCAAGGACAGGAGGGCGATTCACTGTGTTTTATTGAAGTCTCCTCCCTTGTAGTGGTGGCCCATTGGCGCAGGCTCCATATGGGGCAACACAAAGGCTTTGACAGGCCTGCTTGCCAATGCTCAGTCAACCTAGATGTATAAACCCATGACGATGGCGTCTCTGGTCTTGTGATCTGCAGAAAGACACCCCGCTGTTAAATGTGCACTGGATCATGATGGCGATTGAGTCTGACTTGGCTTGTTGTATTGTGGCAACCATGTTGGGTTTTGTGTCCAAATGAAGATGACTTGCCAAAAATGAGTGAAATTTTAATTAGAATTCCTGATTAGTGACTTTGTGGGGTTTGAGATATCTATCGTGAAATGTGGCGGTTTTATTTTAGAACTATAGATAATACAGGCAGAAATATATCTGAATAGTTCAATTGCTGCATATCTGTGAGGAGATATGATGAGGGGCATTATTGACAGCTCTCCTGATTCAATACTACTTCAGAACAAATCAGGACAGACCAGAACAGTTGTTGAAGTGAGATGTGTCAGAGTGCTGTGGCCGTCTGGACTGGAGTCTGCTGCGTTCAGCACTCACTCACTCACTCACTCACTCACTCACTCACTCACTCACTCACTCACTCACTCACTCACTCACTCACTCACTTCTTCTCTCTCTCTCTCTCTCTTCTCTCTCTCTGCTCTTCTCCTCTCTCCTCCTCTCTCTCTCTCTCTCTCTCTCTCTCTCTCTCTCTCTCTCTCTCTCTCTCTCTCTCTCTCTTCTCTCTCCTCTCTCTCTCTCTCTCTCCTCTCTTCTTGCGTCTCTACTCTCTCTCTCTCTCTCTCTCACTCATGCATCTCCCCCCCCCCCACCCCCACCCCCCACCACCACCACCACCATAAAAGCTTCATAGGGATAAGCTTTTATACAAATACTAAAATACACAGTAAAGGAATGATCAGATATGATGTATTTTTGTCCTAACATAGAACGCAACTCATACCGTGTTATATTCACAATACGTTGCATGGTTATAATTTTGAGAACATGCTGTACTATGCTTGAATCAACAGCATATCTGCTAACATTTTAAAGAGATCAATAAATGTAATAATAATAATACATAATAATTTTGTCAGAGACTGATGTTGAAGACACGTCAATTGTCTCTCCGAGGTTGATTTGGTGGGATAGGTCAGTGTGCTGTTTTC